>NW_023505839.1:0-71000 GCF_004664715.2 Peromyscus leucopus | reverse complement strand
CCTTGCAGATTAGCTGGGGAAAATCGGCTCTTTCCTCCTTATGAAACTTTAGTAGGAGCCAGGGTTATATAAGCCTAAACTACCTTGCCTCAACAAACACAGACACTTTTTTCTTTCATTTTTCTTTATTAAGAAATTTTCTACTTACTCCACATACTTTCAACAGATCCCCCCTCCTTCCTCCTTCCAACCCCAGCCCTCTTTCCCAAGCCACCCCGCATCCCCACATCCCCCAAATCGAGGTCTCCCATGGGGAGTCAGCAGAGCCCAGCACACTGAGCCTAGGCAGTACCCTTTCCCACTGCACCAAGGCTGTGCAAGGTGTCGTACCACAGGCACTGGGTTCCAGGGACAGATCCCAATCCCCCTGCCTCGGTGCCCCCAAACAGTTCGAGCCAAACACCCACTTCCATATCCAGAGGGCCTAGTCCAGTCCCATGGGGGCTCCACAGCCACCAGTCCGCAGTTCATGGGTTTCCACTAGTGTGGCTGGTCATTTCTGCATGTCCTCCCATCATGATCTCATCCCTCGCCTGCAGTATCTCTCCTCTCTCTCATCAGTTGGATTCCCAGAGCTCAGCCTGGTGCCTGGCCATGGATCTCTGTATCTGCTTCCACCAGTCACTGGACAAAGGCTCTATGATGACAGGTAGGTTATTTGCTAGGCTGGTCACTAGAGTGGACCAGTCCAGGCACCCTCTGGACCACTGCCAGCAGACCAAGGTGGGGTCAACCTCGAACCACAGACACTTTTTACCAGCAGGCCGTTTACAGGGTGTATTTAGGTCAAAGGGTAAGGAGTCTGAAGCATCAGTGCACAGGACTGCGAAAGTAGCTCTGTGGCAAAGCCCTAGTCTAGCATGCTGGAGGACTAGACTGGAGTTTGATCTACAAGAACTAAAAACCAAGGCAATAACTGATTAACAGATGCATTGCACATCATTCCACGCTTTAACAAAAAGCATAGACTACTGCTAAAAATAAAAGAGTTTGATTTGGGGTCAGAGGACATGCACAGTGAGTAAAGTGTACAGGTGTGAGACCTGAGTTCAAATTCCTAGAATACATGTAAAGCTGGATGTTGTAGCATGACCGTCTGTATTGCATTCCCATGACTTGATGGCAAGCTGAATGAGACTGGGGAGTCCTCAGAAGCCTGTGGGTGTTATCCTGGCACATACAGAAGAAAACACAAGTCCCTTTGTCAAGCACAGTGGAAGCTAAGACCCCAGGCTTGCTACACAGGGCACAGCGTGTGTGTGCCTGCATTCACACACAAGAAACGAAAAACCAAAAAACCCAAACCAGAAGGTCTGATTTTTGTCTCTGCCTCTGCCATTCATAGTATTTGACTTTAGAAAGGTCACTTAACTTCAGGATACGTCTTTCTAATCTGCAAATGGGTAATGTTCACTGAAAATGGATGTGGGAAACCAAGCGATTCTAAGCTTGAATCTGAACATTTCCTGTGCCCCGTGGGATGAAAGGAGAGAGTGCCCACATGGCCACCATTGTTGTCCTAACACTTTCCTGTCTCCAGGAAAACCTGGGTTGAAGAAAGGACAATGCTGCTAGCTCCTTTCATTTTTCAGCAAATTTGGAGTTTATTGCTCCTGTTTTTGGGTGAATGATTAATTAACCTGTGCAATTCAAATGACGGGGGGGTGGGGAGGAGGTTGAAGTGGAGAGGTGGGAAAATTATTTTCCCATGTATGGTCATTTCTTTTGTTCCATCAGATGGAGGATGGCTATTAAATTCAATTAACCATTTTTTCCCTTCATGTTCTGAAGATTTTTTTTTTCCCTGCTGTGCTAGGAGACCTTGATTTCTGTTGCTAGGAAACCTAGCAGGCACTTTCAGTCTTCATGGAAACAGTGCTTAATGCAATCATTTTGACTGGTAGTTTATTGGCTGTTTGGCTCAATGCCAACTCAAAAGCAACCCACTTCAAGTCCATACAAGGTAAGTCTAGAAGTGGGGAAGGTACTGGCCCATAGGGTGCCCTGTGGAAGTGCCTAATTGGTTTCATGAGGGTGGGAGAAGGGGAAAGAGAAGGGTAAGAGCCTTCCCCATTTGAGGAGGGCTTTGATCTGTTTTAGCATTGGGTTCCTTTGAAGAGAATGTTCCACAGAGGCAGGAAGCAGCTGAGGGGGCTGAGAAAAGTTTGAAAAGCCTTGACCTAGCACAAGAGAAAGATGGGTCTCTGAGAAAACACTTGCCCAGAAACATGCAGCTCATCAATTCCCAGCCTGGAGATTCCACGGGGTCTTCTGACTGGGCCTTTCTTCCCATCATCCTCCCAAGCCCATGCTGCCCCTCAGCATGTCTTAGCTGATCCTTCCTCCGAGTACGTTCTGGGACTCCACGGTCTGACTCTGTCCAAGAGTCTTGAAGCTTAGCAGCCCTGGACAGGAGAAGTCATAGTTGGTGACCACCAGGCTTCTTCTAAAGATGTTGAGGTTTTACTTAACACTTGGCAGTCATTTCCCCAAGTTCTGTTCAAAGAGTATGCATTCCTTGATGGGTATGGGAGAATGTTCAGTTTCTTCTTGTAGCCATGATCTTGGGAAGAACTTTTTGCCAAGAGTGGGAGGATTTATCTTAGCAATACTGTGACTGGGTGAGCCGAGCATCCTCCAGGAACAAACACCTGGAAGGATGTAGAACACCTTTTGAATGCCTGGCACAGCTCAGAAGATTGAAAGAGAAAGCTGCAAGAAAGCAAAGCCAGAATGTTTGGATATGACCTGATTCTGTCACTACTTCAGGCAGATGGGGGCCAGGCCGCTGACCAGCAGTTTGGACTCAGTATCAATTTGAGAGGTTGAGATCCAGATTTGTTCAGGATGGAGGGGTGGAAGTAAAGAAGCCTGTAAGCCCAGCATCCAGGACCTTTAAGGGTCTTCACACATGTGGAGAGGACAAACCAGGAACACCAGCCACAGAGAGGGTGGGCACGGGGAGGATTCTCTCATTGTGTTGAGTCTCCAAGTAGAAGCATACAGTTTCAATTCTGAACACTGGTGTGTGGGCTTCGTGGGTTGAGGTTGTAGATGCTCCCTAAAGACCAAGAACCCGTTGAGAGACTCTATTAACTTAATACCACCCATCCCAGTCACCATGTGGTTGCTGGGAATTGAGCTCAGGACCTCTGGAGGAGCAGCCGGTGCTCTTATCCTCTGAGCCATCTCTCCAGCCCCCCCCCCCTTTTTAAAAAGATTTATTTATTTATTATGTATACAGAAGAGGGTGCCAGATCTCATTACAGATGGTTGTGAGCCACTATGTGGGTGCTGGGAATTGAACTCAGGACCTCTGGAAGAGCAGTCAGTGCTCTTAACCTCTGAGCCATCTCTCCAGGCCCGCCAGTCTGATGATAAATCCAAAAGAGTGCCTTGCACAAATATTCTTTTTAAATGTTTAAAACTTTACCGAGTGATTCCCATAGGTAACTCACTGAGCTCTTTTCTTTTGAGCTCAGACCTATGTGTCCTCTGTGATTTCATAATCTGAATTTTAAAAAATTAGGAAGAAATTTACCAGTAGAAAGAGTTAGAATACAAAGTGATGGTCTATCTGGAGCTTGTAGATCTCCTTGTAGCCTGCCTGTGATATATAAAAATAAAGATTTTCTAAAAATGACTAAAGATATGACAATATTAAAATTAGGCAGATTAGGTCAATTAAAAATCTCAAGTACAATTTTGAGAAATAAAATTGAATTAAAAATTAATTGCGAGCAGGTGAAGTATTTGACAGACAAGTGTGAGGACCAGAATCCAGGTTACTAGAAATGTAAATGTTGGGAAGGTGTGGTTGAAGGGACTCTGGCCAGCCTGGGCCCGGCATACGTGGCTCTGGCAGGCCCTGACCTTCTCCCCCATTTCCTCTGCCTTGCTGAAAACCCAGAGCTAAAGCTAGCCACCAAAATCTCTTCCCTTATTTGGCTACTTCCTCCTCCTTAGGTTGACTACCAAAGCCCAGCAATCAGAAGCCCCCTTTGGCTCACCTAATTAACATGCCCAATTAAAATTAAACATCTCACCTATCACAGAGTTTCCCCTTTTAACTTTATAAACCGCCATTTGCCTATGGGCCATGTCTGTCTCCTCTCTTATCTACAGGGAGTCCTTTGTGCCCCCCAACAGACAAATCCCCCTTCTCCCTCTCCCTTGTTCCCTCCCCTTTCTCTTTCATCCTCTGTCTCCTGTCTTTTTCTCTTATTCCTTGATCTCTGTCCCTCTGGGGCAAATACATCTCCTTTTTGCTGAGAACTTGGTCTTGGGGGTCCTGAACCACTACCAGTCTCTTACAGTGGTGGCCTACTGATAAACTGTGTGCTGCTTTGTTGGTAGAGTCAGGGGACCCCTGGCTAGCAAGATTATCAGAATCAGTTCTGAGTTTAAACAAGAAATCACTCACACACACACACACACACACTATATATATATATATATATATAGTGTGTGTGTGTGTGGAGAGTGATGGAGGAAGACATCAGATGTCAATCTCCGGTCTCTACATGCATATACACTCATATGCACATGAACCTGTGCACACACACTTGTACACACACCACACACATATGTCATAAACATCTATACAAGCAAAAGAAAGACAAAAATGCCGGGCGGTGGTGGCGCACGCCTTTAATCCCAGCACTTGGGAGGCAGAGGCAGGCAGATCTCTGTGAGTTTGAGGCCAGCCTGGGCTACAGAGTGAGTTCCGGGACAGGCTCCAAAGCTACAACAGAAAAACCCTGTCTCAAAAAAATAAATAAAGACAAAAATGAAAATTAATGAATGGAAGAATGTATCTGAAGATATTGTATAATACAGCTGGACTGCTGTGTCTCAGTGGTTAAGGCACATAAAGGCTGGGACAGAATCAGCAGGATGTTTCTAACAGGAATTTCAGAAAGAAATCACAGTGACCCTTGAGAGGTATGAAACATTCCAAGGGTATATAGCTTCAAGTTTTGAAAATGTAGGATACCTGCCCAGTTCTTTCGCATGTGTATGTCTGTGTGTGGGATGCATGTGTGAGTGTGTGTCGGGAAGAACATGAACATGGAAGCCAGAGGTCAGCTGCCCTCGTGTGCTCTATTGCTGTGATAAAACACTGTGACCAAAAGCAACTTAGGAGGAAAGGCTTTATTTCACCATCACTGAATGCAGTCAGGGCAAGAGCTCAAGGCGGGAGCCTGGAGGCAGAGACTTTAGCAGAGAAGTGCAGGAACTCTATTTTACCATGGCTTGCTCAGCCTGCTTTCTTATGGAACCAGGGACCTGTTTGTCCCCGCCTCCCCAGTGCTGGGCTGTCAGAGTGTGCCACCGTGCCTGACTTTCTTACGTGAGCTCTGAGGATCAAATCCAGGTCCTCATGTCTGAAGAGCAAGCACGTTAGCCACTGAGCTAACTCCCTAGGCTCATAATTCTTACATTTTCATAATATAGTGCATGCCAGCTAAGTGGGAAAGACATGGATATGTGGTGCTGAAATAAAGGAACACCGAAGTCAAGGACTTGTGTGCAAATCCAGAAAGATGTAACAACGAAGGAATGCTAAAAATCAGCTATCTGAAAACCTAGAATTCTACCATGAACTAAAGAATAATATACAAATAGAGGCAAAACATAGATGCACTCAAACAAAAATAGTGAGTTCCATTTATAAGCTTGCTGCTCAAATAAATACCAAGCCAGCAGTTTACAGAGACCAACAACAACAAAACCAACCAACCAAACAAACAAACAAAAATTGAATCCAGAATATAGAAGACTCAAGATACAGCAAGGAAAGGTGAATGATCAAAGCTGTTAGGGAAAGGCTAGGGTGAGCTGACTTGAGCACCGGCACAAACCGATCCTACTGATAATAACGACTGGCCTGGGTGCTGCTCTAAAACCGAAGAGATGCACGGGCAGAATTTACTGCAGTCACACACCAGTGTGTGGAACCAAAGGTGATGAAAGCATGCACGACTCTTCCAGGGTGTGCTGGTAGATATGCACATAAGGGCTTGGGAGAATGGTGCAGGAGGACTGAAGAGTTGGGGGTCAGCCTGGGCCACGTCATGAGACTCTTCCCAAAACAAACAACAACAGAACCAAGTGAGATACAAATTATGTCAATTATAAGTTGTTTGAGTGAAAAGGATGGTATTAGAGATATACAGCATCAGTAAATGAGATAATTCAGTAGACGCATTCAATAATTAAAAAATTCTAAACCTCTACATAAAACTTCCTACTATAGAGAGCAGAAATTGGCAGTTAAAGGGAGAGATTGAAGGAACACAATCATAATGAAATGTACATAATTTATATAGATAAAAAGACGAAAAGATTCATACATGTGTATGCAGGTGATAACATCATAAAGTGGGCCAATAAAATAGTATATTGAACTCAACACTTGGACGGTACATAGTATATTCAATTATGAATAATTCACTGGTAAAAATAGTCCACATACTGAGCCATAAAAAATTCAGTAATACAAAAAATACATACATTCTGATTTGTGTTATAAAAATTAAAATTGAAAATCAAAATTTACTTCAAATTTCACAAATACTTGAACATTTAAAAAGTCCATGGGACTGGAGAGATGGTCAGTGGTTCAGAGCACTGGCTGCTCTTCCAGAGGACCTGGTTCAATTCTCAGCACCCACATGGTGGCTAGCTCACAACCACCTGTAACTCCAGTTTCAGGGATCCAACACTTACTGGCCTCCACAGGCATTGCCCACACACGGTGCACATACACACACAAAGGCAAAACACCCATACACATGAAATAAAAACAGCTGGATCTTAAAAACTAAAGGGGAAGTGCGATTTGCTGGCACTCAGTGGTTCTATATGCCCGTTGCGATTTCCCTGAGCTGACTGCCCACCCCAAGCCTGTGCTGCTTGCCGGCTTGTTGCCAGACCCCGGAGCCATGCTTCGAAGTGGATATCCCCGGCGCCTGTGGCCTCAGGGAGACCTATGAAGAGCTTACTCTGAGGGGTAGTCCTATGGGAGTTTTAGTTGCTGGGGGTATGCTTTATTTGTTTCCTTTTTATTCTGTGTCCCACCCCTCCTTGTCCCCGCATCGCCCCCCAGATCAAGACACAAGCAGAGTCAAACTCAATCGGTTTGTCCATCCTGGGCTGTTATACAAGCGCTCCAGCCAAAGGGCAGCCCTTGGTTGGTTCACCAGACCCCCGGGGGCGGGGGGCGGGTTTGCCACTTAGGCTGGTCCTTGTACAGCGTCGTTGAAAGGACACCGTGGCAGCTAAATAAGACTTGTAGAGCTCTGGAGACAGGCAGGAAGCTCTAAGGAAAGGCATGTTTTTTCCACTCTGCCCACTGCCCTTCTGTGGGTGAGCTTCGGGTGAAACCACAGTGTCCCCAGAGCCCTAGCGGGAGAGCCGCTGCAGCCCAGTGTAATGGGCCGGCCTTCGCTGCTCGGTCCCGAGTATCCGCTTTCCTCACACAGTCTGCCATTGTGCTCGATGGTTCCTGTTGGATTTGGCAGGGCTGGTCGCTGGCTGTGCATTCGGTACCCTTCATTGCACTGTGCTAAGACTGGGCTGAAACCCCTGCCTCCCCTCACTGGAGCCAAATGCAGCGTGAACAGTGACATTTCTGCTCGCCAGGAAAACATAAAGAAGTCACAGTGGAGCAAGAAGGTAGACAAAACTCTTCCCAGTGCTTGAACAAAAAAAGGCATTCTTGACATCTTAGTTGCATGGAAGTTGGTTCTCCATTCCAACTTTGAAAATTTGCTAGACTTTCAAACCACCTTCCCTTTGTCCTACATAATTTAAACACACTATAAATACCCTCAGCTACTCTGAGGGCGGGCCCATATTTGCAAGGCAGCCATGGTCTGAGGATATTGTTGAATTTGAAAGGCAGTACTTCCTCGTCCGGTACATAAACTCCAATGAAGATTATGATGAGTGTGCCGGTGAGGGCCACATCTGACAGCTAGACAAACAGGTCATTTATTCCAGAAGACTTTGAATCTATGCCCAGAGTCAAATGTAATCTTTTATAACAGCCAGCAGGCTTGAAGTAAGCTAACTGACTCACAGAGCCCTGCTTGTTAGGGCACAGGAAGGCTTGGGAGTGAAGAGAACACCAAAGGGCTTGAGCCCGAAGGGCAACTTCCTTATGGGCTTCGCCCGTGATATTTTCTAACTTGTCACATGTAAAGGTTTATATTATGTTGTTTGTTGAAAGTTGGAAGTTTAAACTCTTTATGAAAATCTCTGATCCTGGGAAGAAAATAGAAAAGAGAATGAGAAAACGGGATATAGGAAGCCTCTGGGGTAGGAGTTTAAAACCCCATAGGTATCATCTAACCAGTCAGTAAGCTATCAAGTCAGTCTTTCTGCCAGCAAGCAGTCCTCTCCGTGGTTCCTGGTCCAGCTTCCTGCCTTGGCTCCCCCTGATGATAGACTATAACCTGTCAGATGAAGCAAAACCTCTCCTCCCTGAGTTGTTTATCACAGGAACAGAAAGCAAACCGGAACAGCAGCAGTCACAGTCAGCCTGGTTAAAAGCTGATGGCCGGGGAGGTCACAGGCCCCAGGGGCATCCACTACTACAGTTGTACTAAGGGGACTCATGGTCCCATTGCCTCCTAGACACTCACGTTTGTATGCATAGATTAGTGCTGCTCGCATCCTGCATCATGTTTATCCATCATTGCAGTGGGAGGTGGCTAATGTGGAGACTCACACCTGGCCAGAGGTTAAGGAACGGTGAGGCACCGGACCCTAAGTGGGTCATCTATAGTGCCCCTCTCTCAGGGTTCAAGGCACAGTACAGAGGAGCAGCAGAACCTACGAGCCAGAGGCTAGGGATGCCTGTGTTTAAAAAGATGTCTTCTGGACAGGGTATAGTTGCTGTGCTGATGAACTCGTCATGGGAGATGGAGGAGCGCTCCCGAGGGACTCCTGACAGTGACTCCCTCCCTGACTGCTAGTGACAGTTAACGGTTGGTTGCCGTGGGTCGTGTCTCTGTTATTCAGTGGTGTAGCCGCCAGTGTGTTGCCCTTGTCCCAGAAAATACCCTGCCAGCCATGCTCATGTAAACTCAGGGGGTCACGCACGAAAGAAGACGTGAAATATGGTGATATTTTATTTGTATTCAAATGTTATTTGTATGTTAATGAATAAAGTTCCCCAGGGGTCAGAGCTATTAGCAAGCCATAGGAAAGCAGGGCAGTGGTGGCATACGCTTATAATCCCAGCATTTGGTAGGCAGAGCTAGGTAAGTCTCTGTGTGTTCAGGGATACAGTCAGCATTGGATACACACGCCTTTAATTTCAATACCAACCATAGAAGACCTGGAGGTCTATACAGACAGGCAGTGACCAGGCGGTCAGGTGGTTGGGTTTACAACCAATGAGAAGACAGAACAGAAACACTAGAAAAAGACAGACACACAGGAAGTAGCTCTGGTTCGGAGAGGTAGGACCACCGCAGGAGGAAGGGTGAGGTTTTAGCTCTTATCTCTGACCTCTTGGCTTTCTTCTTTGCATTGGTTCTGTGTTTCTTATTTAATAAGACGGTTGGTTACATCTACAGTGAAATAGGAGGGCACTTGTTGAGAAGAGGGGTCCCAGCAGGAGGAAGAAAGGGGGTGAGGAGATAGTAGGGAGTGAAAAAACTAAAATGTATTAAATATGTGCACGAAACTGTCAAAGAATAGGAAATGAATTTTTAAAAAATCCATAAGCAACACCTTTGAGGGTTTTCTATTGTTTGGCACTAAAGGAAGAAACATTTTGATATCAGAAGAATGTCTCTGTACTGAATACCGATCCCCAGAATAGTACAGAACAGTGCTGAAGCCAGGCTGTGCCTCCAGGCTGGATCGTGAGAGGGATACCCACCTGTTTCCCAGAAGAGTCTTTCTATGGGAACCGTCTGGCATCCTCTGAGGAGTAGCAAACCTTCCACACACACACGTCTCTAAGACAACACATTTGTGCTTCTGTGAGACACGGCACAGTGTAAATCCAGTGTCAGCGATGGCACCCTGACATCTCCAGTGGTGTCCCCCTGCACTCACTCACACAACCAAGTCTTCCCCTGTGGTCTGCGTTGAACCTCGTCTGGAAGTAGCTGTGTGGGGAGGTGAATTACTTACAAGTTGTAAGTACTACTCAGACCAACTAATGTTACTGCATTTCTATATCATCGTCAAGTATTTGGTTTCTTTCAAGCAATTCTTGATGCCACCATCAGTCTTGGAGTGAATGAGCTTAATGTTAGTAACGCAGTGCCATTGTTATTTGTGTATTTGTATTGTTTATGGTGCGTTGTGTTATTAGCATTTGCTAACTCGGTAGAGGAAGCCACATCAAGCATACTACAGACACGTTCTTGCCAGGATTGATTTTAAAAGGCAGGAGAAGGAAAGAAAGGAGGGAGGGAGGGAAGGAGGCCTTCCTTGTCACCACTGAGAGATGAAGCCTGGTGTGTGACTGCTTTTTTCTTTTTTCTTTTCATGCAGCTTGGGGCCTGAACTCGTGGGATGCTACACCAACATTTAGAGTGGGTCTTTCCACCTCAGTTAATCCAGTCCAGGTACGGTCTCAAGGTCATGCCCAGAGGCTTGTCTTCTAGGTGATTTTAAAGTCAGCCAAATTGACATTCAGCATTAACCATCCCTTGAACTTTAGTGAATACTTTAACTCAAAGAATAAGGAAGGCTAAGGGCGCGCACGTGCGCGTGCACACACACACACACACACACACACACACACACACACATCCATCCAATGCGGCACGGGCACAGAGGACACTAAACAACAGCTATTGATGTCCACAACTACAGCAGCAGCAGAGAAAAACAAGCAAAGATTGATTGACGTCAGCACAAGGTGACCCCGCACTCTGCTGAACAGGCGGGCATATCCTGTACAGCCCACTGCTTACCGCACATCTCCTGACTCACTATGAGACTTACACATCGCGCTCTTATGAGACCTAGAAAAGAAGCCTGACTCCCGTGCGCTGACATAGCACACGTGGTCTCAAAATAACCAATCAGCAGCAGAGAGTAACAGAAACTACAGGACAAACTTCAGCTGGAAATATCATTGGGACTTCCAAGCAGGTGTTCCAGGCCCTATGGTCAAGAAACGGCTGTACCCGAAAATGACTCTTACGTATAAGTGGAAGAGAGATCCATCCTGACACGTGTTTAAAGCAAAGTGATGTGACTTGTCTCAGTGTTTATAATTTTCTTGCAACTGACTCTGAAGATACCAGGATGAATAAAATGCCAGCAAATGAATTTAAATGGTAGAATTTAGGAAAAGCAGTATATTCCAAGAGATCAGGGAAACAACCAATCAAATTAATTTAAACAATATTAGGATCTTACTGAGAAATCTGATAGGTTTTGAAAAAAAAAAAAAACTACCCATCTTAGAGTCTTAGAAGGAGACTTCATTGAGGGTACAGAAAGGATCCTTAAGTGTGTATTCTTCTTAAATAATTTTAGGAAATCCCACTTAGAGTGGTTTTGTTCTGATTTGGCCTTACGTTTTGTTTCTGACAGAATGTACATGTGCTTTCCTGTGCCACTCGGCATCATTTTTTCAATGCACTGTAGTTATCTCAGAGAGATATGTAATAGCTGTAAGTGTGGAGAGGAAGGAGGAAAGGATGAACGGAAGGCTTCGGGGGAAGGTTAACCTCCCACCCTCAACGACACAGATCTCACCCATCTTCACAGCATCATGCCTCACCCAGGTCCTCCCATCAAACACTCTCTCCGCTCCACCTGACCTTCCGCTAACCAGGACTCTGACTACAGAAGAGGTACTGAGCACAGGTGACCGATGAGCGAAGTCAGTCTCTGACCCTTGAGAGCACGCCCGGAACAACTGCCGGGGCGTCGAGCTGCTCGGATGGTCCTGGTGCCGTAAGGAAGGGCTGGAGTGTGAGCCGCAAGCCCGCTCCAGAGCAGGTCGCTTCCTGTCAGCAAGATCACACAGTCTGCTGAGTGGAGGAAGCCAAGCCAAGAAACTTGTCACCAGCTCCCTACCCTGTCTTCACAAGCACTGCTAAATACCAGTGGACTGCCAACACCGCTGAACGATTAGCATCTCTCTCTCTCTCTCTCTCTCTCTCTCTCTCTCTCTCTCTCTCTCTCTCTCTCTCTCTCTCTTTCTCTCTCTCTCTCTCTTCCTTTCTTCTCCCTCTCTCTTCTCTCCACACTCTTTTCCTGCCCTTTGTTCTAGAAATTGAACTAGCGATGCAGTTTCTGTTCTTTTATGCTCTATACATGGTAATTAATTTATTCATTAATAACCAGCCCAATCACTTTTAAATCATTTTCCTCTGCAGATCAGAGCAAACTGTGCTGAGCAACTTCAGACTTCAAGATGAGTTCTAAGGCATGAGTCAGAACAGGTCCCTTCTCTTTCTCTCAGGATTATGTTGCAGTGACCCTGTTCCAGACAGCATTAGAGTGACCCACTTGGCTTCAGTCCGGGTGTTCAGATTCACAGATCTCGGAATCATCTGATTTTGACAGACACAGCCCTGTCGATGAAGAAGAGGCATGTTCGAGAAACCACGCCTCTCTGAGGAACTGAAGCTGGGAAGACAAGAAAGGGCATCTAGTTGACTGACTGCTGTAGCCACACAAACCTCCACAGCTCAGCTCCAGGCAGGAATCCCCGACTCCGCGCACTGGCGTCTCCCATGGGCCAGCAGTGTTTGGCAGGGGGTGCAGACCCCCAGTCTGTCCAGATCCCACATCAGTCTCGCTTGCTTCTGATGCTGGGGAAAGTCTGTGTAGCTCCCATTGCCTGTAACTCCACCCCGTTCTCTAAAGATGGAGAAGAGCTGTGAGAACGGTTGAGACGGCACGAAATCTTTGCCGATAGCTCGTTGCGATACGCCCGGGACACGGGAGGGCTTGCGCCAGTGGAAATCACCAGCAACTACTCTTTCAGATGTTCTGGAGGTCAGGTGTGGTATCCATGGAAACTAAAAGCAAGGGTGCCGTGTTCCAAGTTGTCTTATTTAGAAATGAAAACAACAGAGCCGAATAGAATTCTAAATATTCCAGTCTGTTAGTTAGAGATGGTATCAGTTTTGCTGGTTGTTTCTAAAACAGCCAACATTTGCGTTTAAAGACGGTTCACAGGGCTGGTGATACGGCTCAGCTGGTAACGTGCCCGCTGCAGAAGCCTGAGGACCCGAGTTCGGATCCCCAGCCCCCACGTGGTCAGCCAGGCTAGGTGGCACAGACCTGTCATCCCAGAACCGGAAGAACAGAGACGGGAAGGTCTTGGGGGCTCACAGACCAGGAAAGTTCAGTGAGACCCTGTGAGACCCTGTGCCGCAGAAGGAGGGAGGAGAAAGACTGAGGAGAACAGCTAATGGTGCTCTCTGGCTTCTGCCTGCACACACGGGGGCACAAACAACATACAACGCACACACACATACACACATACATAACACACACACACACACCATACACATAGTATACATGCACTCTACACACACACACCACACACACCACACATACCACAGACATACATATACACACAAACATGCCATACACAGCACACAAACACAGAACACATACCACATATCACATACACTGTACACACCACACACATACCCCACATATACCACACACATATATTATACATACATACTACACACACACCACACATACACATACCACACACACAGATACCATACATACCACACACACGCATACACTATACCACACTCATATCTCACATATACCACACACACATAGTATACACACACACTACACACACACCACACATACACATACCACACACACACACACACACACACACACACACACACACACACAGATACCATACACTAAATTAATAAATATAAAATAAATGGCTTATGATTTTTTTAGTGAGAATTCTCTTTTTGGAAGTCAAGAAATTAATATGTATGTGTTTTAACAAGACATGATAGCTTCCCGGCAACCGAATTCTAAAGTAAAAGATATAACTGAGGGTTATGGGTAACAGAGTATGGCATTCTTTGACATAAGTACGTACCCTGTCAACTGACGCCTTCAAGTTGGGTAAGAATACCAATCCAGCAGAAAAGAAGCAGCAATGAATTTAATCCCGTTTGTTGGACTCTCCAGAGCCAAGGCACTGAAACGTCAACATAGCTTCATGGCCTCTTTCCCTGGCCTCACTGTCAGAGACACCGTCAGGAGCTGTAAATCTCTAAACTCCTTCGAATGTGCCGACAGCCTCAGGTTTGCAGTATCTTTTAGAACTGTACTTCAAGCTCCCTATCACTAGGTCTGTGGACCTAAGAGAAGGAAACCGCACCTCAGGGACCAATGGAAGCCTGTTCTAGAATCCGATACAACTTGCGGAGAATTCCAACAGTGCTTGACATTATCTCTCACTTCATAATTTTTTTGTGTATTTGCAAAAGTCTTCAAGTCACTCTCCGGCTCTCAAAGCTGCCCACTCCCCCTCCCCCTCCTCCATCCCTGGGGTAAATTTGAGCAGCTTGCTTTAAAGACAGGGTGCCCAAGGAGGGAACGGAAGTGACCCAGAGTCACCCAGCAGCAAAGTGGCCACCGAAGCCAACTGCAACTGGCTCATTAGCCGGAGAATCCAGCTCTCCTCGGTGCTTTGCACCCTAAACACTCCTGGTCTTTGGTTCATTTTCACGAGGCCCCGAGACCTTCTTTTAGCTAAATTCCAGCCCATTCCCTGCACCCACTCTGAGAGCCCCTTCAGAAAGATTTCCTTTAAGGCCTGTTGATTGGCTGATGTTTTGAGCTGGCCTGCTGCTGTCCTCAGTCCTCCCGCTGCTGCTGTCCTCAGTCCTCCCAGATGCTGCTGTCCTCAGTTCTCCCGCTGTGGCTGTGCTCAGTCCTCCCACTGCAGCTGTCCTCAGTCCTCCCGCTGTGGCTTTCCTCAGTCCTCCCAGATGCTGCTGTCCTCAGTCCTCCCGCTGTGGCTGTCCTCAGTCCTCCCGCTGTGGCTGTCCTCAGTCCTCCCGCTGTGGCTGTGCTCAGTCCTCCCGCTGTGGCTGTCCTCAGTCCTCCCGCTGTGGCTGTCCTCAGTCCTCCCGCTGCTGCTGTGCTCAGTCCTCCCGCTGTGGCTGTCCTCAGTCCTCCTGCTGCTGCTGTCCTCAGTCCTCCCAGATGCTCCTGCTGGGCCTCACCCACATAAGTCTAACAGACACATTCCAAGATGCAGATGCCTCTCTGTGTTGGGAACATTTCAGCCCGACCCTAGTGACCTGCACCCGCTTTGATGTGCTATATCAATTGCAGCTGAATCCCGGATAAAACACAGGAAATGTTAACTAAAACAAAAAGGGAAGTCCTTGTAGAGAACAATGTCTGTGTCTGTTGTTGCTGGTCTGTCCTACTCCTGGGCCATAAAGCCACCGGCTGAAGCCAGCCTTTCTCCTGCTCATTGAGAACCGAGACTCTCTGAATCATACATCCTCATCTTTCCCACCTTCCCTCATTACCTCATTGGCTGTAACATGGTAGATGCAAGAAAGGCATTTTCTTTTCGAGGACCACCCCATCTTATCTTACTGTCGTACAGTTACCAAGGTAGTAAGGTTCAGATCCTCTTGGCAACAAGGAACTCAATCGGCATTCATTGTGAATGCCTTTGTGATGTAAACCTGCGTTTAAAGAACAGAAAGGCTTCCATCTTTAAATGAGATCCCAGCTTTCTGTCCTCTCAGTGTGTGTTACACACTGGCGGAAACAAGCAAGACCCTTTCCAGTCCAAGGACTGTTCAAGGGATGTTACTGCTTTACACACTCAGAATGGGGCTGGGGAGACGGCTCAGTCTAAAGGGCTTGCCTTACGAGCATAAGGACCCAAGTTCAGATCCTCAGAGCCCCTGTCAAAGCTGGGATGGAAGTATACACCTGTAATCTCAGTGCTGGGGTGGCAGAGACAGGAAGATCCTTGGATCTGGATGGCCAGGCACTCTAGTCAAATTTGATGAACTCCAGAATTAGTGAGAGACCCTGTCTAATATATATAATAAACACTGATAATCAGTCTGTGGCCTCTGCATCCATACACACATGTACACACACATGTATACACACACACACAAATAAAAGATTAGAACAAGATTTCTTAGTAATGTCTCTCTTGGTTAGCATAAACTCCTGTCTTTGGTTTTCATATGCACTAGGAGCTCTTAATACTGTATATGTTTTGCTTTTATTTAACAAAAATAGTTTTAGCACCAGGTGTGGTGGCTTATGCCTTTAGTCCAGCACTCGGGAGGCAAAGGCAGTTGGATATCTGTGAATTTGAGGCTAGCCTGCTCTACATAGTGAGGTCCAGGACAGCCAGGGCTACATAGTGAGAGACCCTGTCTTCACAAAACAATGATTTATCAGCATATATTAATCATATAATCATGTGTGCTGTGACTTTTCCCACGGAGTTACAAAGCACTTGTGCTATATTCATGTCCCCATCACCCTTTGTCCCCCCACCTTCCCCATGCCGGTCCCCTTCTTTACACATACACTTGGTGATCTTCCCAAATGCACTCCTCTCTTTCTAAGGCAATGCCAATCAACCGTTGCCATCTAAAACCATGAGTCAGGGCTCGACATAGTCAGGGGTTGTGCTGAATTCAAACCCCAATTATCTCAAGTGCTCAACCTTATGGGGGGGTGTCTTCAAGTGTGATTTCACCTTCCTCTCTGAAAGCATTTAGACTCCCCTCTTTGTATTCTCACCCGGGTAGACTGTGAGCAGCATGTGAGACACAGTGTCATCCTGTTGGTGACCGGAAGCCTGACCATTTCAGAATGGTCAGTGTGGACTCCCCCACCTCACTGAACAAGACACGTGGATTCAGTGCCACCTTTGGGCGAAACAATGCTTCTGAAGGGGGACTAAACCAGCAACATTTTACGCTTTGTTTCAATTAAATCTCTACAAGAGCCTGGAGAGATAGCACAGTGGTTAAGAATTCGTAGTCTTAGAGAAGACTCAAGTTTGGTTCCCAGCGCCCGTTTGGTGACCCACAACCCCCTGTAACTCCAGCTCCACTGGATCCTGCACCCTCTTCTGGCCTCTGTGGGCGCCTGCCTTCCTGTGCACACATACACAGACATACATATAATTGAAAACAATAAAAGTAAATCCTTTCAAATCTGTGATAGTTTTATGTTACATTTTGATTAAAGTTTCAGATTTCAAAGTAGAACCGACTGCTGTTTTAAAAATCAATTTCTTCAGATGTCTATGTAGATATGTGAACACTTCCTTTATTAAAAATACCACAGGGAGAGACCAAGCTAAAATATTCACATGCTGTCTGGTGGACAGATACAAGTAATTTAGAGTAAAAATTAGAGTCACAATAGCAAAGAGAGATGTTGTCATGGCAACACCCTTTCATTAGTCAAAATCAAAAGGCAATCTTCCATTGTGAAAGGCTTAAATATCACTTATTAGTAATGATCACAATGAAAGTGTCTGATTAGAGTGTTGTGAAGGACACTGGTTTTGTCATTATGATGGAATCGGCTTTGAATTTACCAGCCTCATTCAGCAAACACCACATGCTGGTGCAGGTGGACAGCAGCCTGTCAGTCTGCAGCTAGTAGATTCTCCTAAGACACTGCAGGCGAGTTCCTTGCAGCTATGGGCTGGAGAGGCTGGGCTTGGACACCAGCTCTCAGTTCTGTGGGATCAGTGCCTAGACCCGTCTTACGTTTGCTCTCATGGACAATACCCACCCTGCTTTGACCAGATGCATGAGATAAAAGTGCTAGTTTATGGAGTCCTGCAGAATTACATAATCAGATTTTTGATAAAAATTACAATGTAACCCAAGTTATATCAGAAAACTGTTAGCAGGCCAGCATCCTGTGTCTGTGTTTAACCTACATGTCTTTACCTGTGCAAGAAGAAATAGAAAGGTTTTATCAAAATGCTGAAAATGTACTAAAACCAAGGAAGGATCAAGGGAGTATTTTTGTGGGAAAAATATTTTGGCAAGATTACTATCAAATTTTCCCATTTCTATTCACCAATATGTATTTAGTTTTTTGAACGTATCTGTAAGATTTATTCTGACAGGAAAAAAAATATTTTAGAGGCAAATCCATTACCTACCTCTTCACTACAAGGAATAAGAATGAATCACTTTGCCACTAGGTACACTAATTTAATTTTTTTTATTTTTATTAAAGAGGAAATGGAAAAGATGCAATTTCTTTAAAAAAAAAAAAGCATAATGACCATTCATTGTACAATCATCAATGACCAACAAGCTTGAATTTAAACAACATTATGTCTGGGGAAAAATCAACTCTGTCACTTCAAAATTGCAAAAGCGTCACCACACCAAGCTGTTGCTTTTCACTTTGTACAGTGGACTTGACCTGTCTACAACAGTTTGTCTTATTTCTAGTAAGAGGTACGTAGTACAATATTATTCTAAGGTGTGTTACTTTTGTTTATGTGGCATTTGTTTAACTCTGTGAAGCTGTGTTACTGTGCCTGTCTAAAACACCTGATGGTCTTATAAAGAACTGGACAGCCAATGACGAGGCAGGAGAAAGGATGGGCGGGGCTGGCAGGCAGAGAGAATATATAAAAGGGAAAAAGAGCTGGAGGAGTGAAAAGAGGAAGCAGCCAGAGAAGGAGAGGACATCAAGGCCCAGCTACACGGCTCTGCAGCCATCCATGGGGTAAGTAAGATTTACAGAAGTAGGAGAACGGGAAAAGCCCAGAGGCTAAAGGTAGACAGGATAATTTAAGTTAAGAAAAGCTGGCTAGAAATAAGCCAAGCTAAGGCTAGGTATTCATAATTAAGAATAAGCCTCCATGTGTGATTTATTTGGGAGCTGAGTGGTGGGCCCCAAAAGAGTAAAATACCATCAACAACAGAGGTATGTGTGGCGTGGTAAATAGCATCAGTGATCAGCTGTGCTGGGTAGTGTCTACCATGGTGCTCTCTCATATCACTCACCACTCATAGCATTAACCCTTCTACGACGTTTTTAGAGAGCTGTTACCTTCTGATTGTCTTTTGCCATCAAATATTGCTAATGGTGTTTACAAAGGCTTCATTTGATTATATCATATCCTCCAATTTAATGATACTGAAATGGGAGCTTTAAATGTATGCTAAAGTTCTTACACTAGATTCCTGTAAACAGTATTACAGATCATGCTCCAGAACCTTGGTCATAAGAACAACTTCAGATGCACCCAACATAGAGAAACAATGCCTAGCATGCATATATGTGTTTTCATATACATTTTTCATATATACTACTCGGGCAGAATCTGGTTCCATAGATGTTAAATTATGTGGGGAAGGAGAATGAAATTAGGAGTACATTTTCCGATGATGTTCTTCATGGCTCCTGTTTGCCATCTCTTCATGAGTGCATTTGAGTCCACACAAATGATTGGCACAACTTTTAGATGACTGCACACAACAGGTAGCTTTTGTTTAGATTTTAGGATAACATATTAAGAGTCGCTCGAAGGGGCAGGTGATATTAAATAATCTCAGGCTGCTTCTGTGCATCATTGTTCAACTAACTTGATGTGAAAGCCAAGTCTGGAACAGAGCATTTTAGCTGGGCTTTGCAGAGCACAGGGAGATGGTTAATCTGGACAGAACCCCAGACCACTTCTCAGCCTGAGTAAGCAGGCTGATGCCCCTACCCTCTTCCTGGATTCACCTCTGAACTCTGTGCATAGTATTTTCAGAAGAACCTAGAGATGACAAGACCACATCCTGTTTGCATCTTTCAGTTAAATGGTTTCTTCAGATAGTCTAAATAGAAATCTTCTGTCTGCTAGAGGACAAACCTACAATCGATTATCCAATTTTCATTTTAATGAATTGAAAAGAATTTGTGCTTACAAAGTGGCCACTCTATAAAGATGAACTGTTTAAATAACTCATTTCCCTCTTACCTATATCAGAAAGACTTCAAATACGTCTTATTCATGCTACAACCTGACTTATACCTCTGAGCTAAGAATTCTAAGAGGCATCAACCAACAACATCTGAAATGTTTTGCCAAGTACATGTCAGAACACCTTGAGAAAATAAACCTTCCATGATTCTAGACTTACACAACGCTGGTGACCTCACAGCTAAAATATGCCCAAGCCACCCAATGGTAGAGGCTGCTCAATAAACACACAGAATTTTTCTCATTGTTGTCAATAGGCGTTTCCTAAATCACTTGAACCATTTCTAAACCACAAGCCCAGAGTGTGTTCAGGTAATCGGTATCTTTAAAAGATCCCATTCTGGGGACTGGAGAGAGGGCTCAGCAGCTGCAGAAGACCCAGGTTCAATTCCCAGCACCACGGGGTGCTTCACAAGCACCAGTGAGTCTGGTTTCAGGAGGATTTGATGTCCTCTTCTGGCCTCTGTGGGCACCGTATACATGGGGTGCGTATATAAATGCAGGTCACATACTCATACATACACCTAAAAAGAAATAAATCTTCAAAAAAGAAAGAAGACTCCCCAACTCTTTTCCCTAAAACATTGATATATGGATGTACCTTTTCATTTTTGAATACAGTAAACTGCCTGAGAACCTGGTCTCAGTGTGTGAGGGCTGATGAACATTCCATCGTGCTGCTGGTTTATTACTGTATAATCTGTCATGCTACTGTTTTCAATGACAATGGAAAAAAAAACAAAAAAGCAAAACAAAACAAAACAAAAAAAACCCACCACACCTGTCTTGTGCGTATGCCTGGTTTTCTCCTGACAGGCCCATGAGGGTCAATGTTTTCTGGATCTCAGGCATCATTTCTCATCCTGATGTCTACTCTGGGTCCCTCCAGTGTCCAGGGCCCTCAATAGCCTGCACATTTCTTTCTCCTTCAACTGCAATCTACCGCTTGGAAATAAACGAGCTGTCCCTAAATCCTGTAATTAGAATCTGAATGTAATATTCAAATAGCCTGTAATTAGAGCACAAATAGCTTCTAATAGACCATGCAAATGAAGACATTAATGAGTTATGAACTGCTAAAGAAAATAAAGGGGGTGGCAGTTCATCCCCCGCTGGTCTCCTTCAGCTGGGCTGTTGTAATCAATAGCTCGCTAGAAGTCAAGGTGCTTCGTTCTCTAACTCAGCCTGAGAGACCAGTCTCTGCCATTCCGTGATGGCTTTGTGGATTTCAAATCGTTCTCATCCTGTCCATGCCCATGACTGGTCACATTCTTCACAGCAGAGCCTTCAGTTCCCTGAGGGTTCCTGGTGTCCCTATCAGAGCTATGATACCAGGAGAAGTGAATGAATTGGTCAGGGTATGTTGCCTGGGACAGACCTCAAACTTGCTTCAATAAGGGCAAAAAATCCTATTCTCTTCATAGAGCATACAAAACCCACATGCACACATGCACACATACTCACATATTACAAACTGGTTTTGTTTGGGGTAGATAGGGAAAGAGAACCGCCCTCCATACCCTCACACACTCCGTCCACATTGTTTATTAAGTAAACCAAATCTGTTATGGAGCACCTACAGTACTTTAAGAACAATATTGGATACAGGTTTTTCCCTCACCGAATTTTCAGGAAAAGACACAATGATCATCCCACTTGTAGAGAGAAGGAAGCCCAACTTGAGAAAACTGAGTTGCAGTTTTTTGGTAATTTTGGTAGTAAAACTTTGCTGCGTTTCCAGACACCCCACTGGAACTTAAATAATCAGGATGGTGACGTTTAGGGCCACACCAATATAAAAGAGGAAAAGAAATATTGACTCTAAGAATTGCTTTCAAGGTCCAGCTACTGGAAAACAAGGGTAGATTTGGCGCTCATCCGTCAGTGGTAGCAGCGTCCTGAACTCCCCCGGCTCTTTAAAAACAATGCTTTATCTTTCACCTCCTTGTGGTGTCCTTCTCTCCTCTTTCATTTTCTGTTAAATTTCAAATTAGCACAGAGTGTGCCCATGAGGGCAGTCACAAGAATGACCGTGTTAATGAATTAGAACTGTTGAGGGAGTCTTTGTGTGTGAGTGTACACGTGTGTGCAGGCTTGCGCGACATGTATGTGAGTGTGAAGGCCCAAGGTCAATGCTTTTCTCTTTATTTGTCTTATACGTTTGGGTTACAGTCCGTTGTTGAGGGAAGTCAGGGCAGGTACTCAGTCAGGAAACTGAAGCAGAAACCGTGAAGAAACACGATTTGCTGGCTCTCTCTCAGGCTCATGCCCTGTCAGCTTTCTTATACAGCCTAAGATGCCCTGGCCAGGGGATGGTGCCACTCACAGTGGGCTGTGCCTTTCTGCAGCCGTTAAGACAATCCAGACAGTCCCTTCCTGGCATGCCCACTGACCAACCTGATAAAGACAATTCTTTTACTGAAACTGTTCTTCAGGTGATGCTAGGTTGTATCAAGTTGATAGTTAATGGCTAACTAGGACAGTGAGCTAAAGCTGTCTTTTTTTTGATGGTTACACCGGGAGAGAAGGGTAGAAACTAAGGATTGAATAAAACTGGAGCTTAAAAAAAATCCAAAATTAGCATCTGTGAGTGGGAGGGCAGAGAGGGTTGCATATGATGGTGGGGGTGGGGCAGGAAAGAACATCTTGATGGAAGAGTTCAAACAATGTCTGTGGCACAAGAAGAGGCCCTACTAAGGGGCTGGTGTCCTGGTAAGATGGACAGCTGCTGGACAGATGACCACAAAAAACTGTGAGCTTCCTGCGTTCCAGGAACCCTGGGGGTACTCTGCGGCAATTCTAAGGAACAGTGAATAAGTGCCATGAACCTCATTCATTCGCCAAAGATCAGAGACCTTACATAACCTGCCCTGGGTCACGCAGCCAGGCAGCCGCCCTGGTAAGCAGGAGTAACATCTGGCTGATCCCGGTGTCCCAAAGGCTTGACCGGGGGCGTTGAGATGCCAGGGTACTACAAGGGAGCTTTGGGAATAAACAAACATGAGTTGCTACTTGCTTCTGAATAAGGAAGGCTGAGATCGAAGAAGGCTGGTTTGGACTGAGGCAAGAGGTCAGAGTGAATTCATACAAGAACCAAGTTTTGGCAGAGAATAAATATTTAGTGTTCGGCAGCTGCCCTGTGGTGAGGGCTGGGAAGAGATGCAGCACAGCTGTCTGTGTTGGTGGAGGAAGAGGAGGCCTGAAGCTCTCACACATGTGTGTGCACAGAGCAGGTATCTCTGTACAGAATGCCAATAACAAGTTGGCATTTTATTTTATTTTATTGTTTTTTTTTTCGGTTTTTCGAGACAGGGTTTCTCTGTGTAGCTTTGAGCCTTTACTGGGACTCACTTGGTAGCCCAGGCTGGCCTCGAACTCACAGAGATCTGCCTGGCTCTGCCTCCTGAGTGCTGGGATTAAAGGCGTGCGCCACCACCGCCCGGCTACAAGTCGGCATTTTAAATAGCACACATGGACAACACACACAAACACTAAACACATATGGATATCACACACAGAGAGCACACACACAGCTCGCATATACACAGCACCTAGCACACAGACAGATATGCAGACACGCACATAGCACAATAAAACAGCAGACACTTACATAGATAATACAAAACACACATATAGTAACCACATATGCAGAGACCACACACACATACTCAGCACACACACATACACACACACATACACACATACACACACACACACAGCATTCAGATACACATAGAAACACACACACACACACACAGACACACACGACGCATGGAGACAGCATACACACACACAGATAACAAGACCCACGACACATGCACAGATACCCACACGACACACACACACCATTCAGACACACAGAACATACCGACACATACACATGGCACCTGCACAGATACACACACACACACACACACACACACACACAGCAGAGGTAGCACACACAGAACATACATATTGCACATGCACAGACACACAGAGACAGCTTACACACAGCACACACACAGGGGGCACACATGCATGCACATCACACACACACACACACACAGAGACAGCACACATGCACACATACCCCAGTCTGAGAACCTTAGAAAACATTGATCTTGGCTTATTTTAACTACAAATCTCTGTAAGAGAAGTTTCCTGGCATAAGGGCCACCTCGGGCTTGTACCTGGCTCTACTTGTCCATCCTGGACACAGCAGATTGTCTGTGGACCAATGCCTGGCCCAAGTAGCTAAGCCTGGACTGCCTAGACATTTACCATGTGGCCCAGGCTCAGAGTAAAGCCAGGACCAGCGCTCAGACCTCCTCTTTTGGGAATGTGAATGGAGAGAGAGAGCGACTTCACTTAGTCATTTCTCACGTGTGAGATGATGGCCTCATTTTTAACCCAGGCTGCCTAGCTCTCACGTTCATCTTGTACAAGCCTCCAGAGTGCTGGGACCACAAGTGTGTGCCTCCATGACTGCAGGAAGAGCGTACATTTGAAATAATGCTCAGGGCAGGGAGCCATAGAGTAACTCGCACCCATTAGTTAGCTAATCAGTAGAACTGGGAAGCTGCCTTGTCAGGAGCTGGCTTATTGGAGACTTGTTATCTGGGGAAAACATTTTGTTGTTTGGCGACAGTGAATAACAGTTTGTCTTAATTCTAGAAGCAAGTGGCTACCCAGTGGGTGACAGTCCTTGCTCTTGGGACCAGGTCTGATAGGTGCAAAAGTATGCTCGCAGGAATGCACGTGGGAGTTTTGTTCCTTCTTTGAGCTCAGTATCACACAGAGTGATCTTATTTGCATTCAGCAGCAGCGCACAAAGGGGTTCCCCCTTTCTTTACCCTCCGCCAACTACTGCAACGAATTGAGAATTCTGTGACATTTCCAGCTGGTGGTTATTACATAGAGTCCATATCTGAGTGATAAGAGACACCAGCTGTTGTCAGAGAGATGATACTGACATTTTAAATGGACGGAACGCTTGTAAAAGGAAATGTAAAACTGGTCAATTCAGTGAAGTAGTGTAAGTAGCACAATACAGGCTCACGAGACCACACTGGACACACGAAGAGAGCATGTGCCAAGAGCAGCGCTTGATCAGCAGCCCGATGCTACTTTAAAAAAATTATAGCTGAATGTGCCCAGGTCTCACCCAACTTCCTTGTCCTTTGGCTGAGGAAGTATCTCCAAGATATTCACACAAAGTAAAAATTTAAATACACAACTTGCATTTTTTTCCCTTCTGTCTCTCCATAGTCTTCCTGTAAGGAAAAAGTTTTTGTTCTAGGGTAAAGCAGTTATGTGAAGGAGGGCATTTTAACTTCTTATGGATTAAGTAGAGAGGAAACCAAGGATTCTGGGAAATTCGGTAAACTCCCCACATCTTGGCTGCAGGCTGCTCAGCTCCTGTCTTGGTACCAGAAGATGTCAGCAATAAAAAAAAGTCAGGAGAATAATCTCAGAGGAAAAATGAACTGATGTAGGGTGACCTTTGTCGTCACAGAAGGACTTTTGATTTTACAGCAAGGATGAGATGAGGCATCACAGCCATCATTTCCCAGCTTTGGAAACCCACATGAGTTCAGGGATTTTGTTTGTTTGTTTTTTTGTCTTAACTACCTTTTGGTTAATTGTGACTATCCTAGAATTCTGGTCAAAGAGGAAGATGAAGTGTTAAGCTTTGAAAGAATAATATTTCATGGCAAATGAAATGTTGACAGTAAGAAAATTAATCATAAGAAAAATACTCATACATGAAGACTGCCATTTTGCACTTAGTAATTATTTTTTATATTTATATTTTTCTTTTTTTTTAAATTGAAAATAGATTCTTTGTACTTAATAATTATATGGAGAAATATGGGGCTTAACGAGAACAGAAAATAAAAAGTTTTAGGGTAAAATGTTCAGTTTATCATAACAATGAAAGCTTATTAACACATTCAATCTCCTCCAATGATCCCCAAACATGTTAAAATGCAGATGTATTTGTCATAGTTAAGCTTTACATTAATCTTTCAAAAATTGAGTTTGGTAATGAGAATATAGAGAGAACAAAGGAACTTTATGTCTTGTGCAAACACAAACTGAGCCCAGGGCATCCAATTGCTGCAGTGGCTTTGACTTTAAAACATTTAATTAAGACAAATTAAAGTGAAACTTCCCAATTGAGAAAAAAAGCAATATTAATCATCATGACATAGCTATTTTTTTAATGTCTCAATTCCCTTTTTTTTTTTTTTTTAAGATTTATTTATTTATTCATACAGTGTTCTGCCTGCATGTATGCCTGTATGCCAGAAGAGGGCACCAGATCTCATTACAGATGGTTGTGAGCCACCTTGTGGGTGCCGGGAATTGAACTCAGGACCTCTGAAAGAGCAGCCTGTACTCTTAACCTCTGAACCATCTCTCCAGCCCCATGACACAGATATTTTAGGACAAAAATTTTTATTCTTTTATTACATTTTATCTGGGGAATTTTATGCATCTTCTTTTTTTTTTCCTGGTTCACTTGAATCCTAGACCCAGAGACTCATAGGGAACAATTTGTATTCTGGGCTATTTAGTGAGTTCCAGGCCAGTCAGGGGTAGACAGTAAGACCCTGTCTCAAAACTAAAACAAAAACACATACAAAACAAAACACATGTGAATTATCGTAGACAGTGTGAATCTATTCCATTCCTTGTCTGGGGTAACTTTAGCCCCCTTCCTTAAGAGCATCTGTTTTGAACACTATGTTTGATCAATTGAACTGCCGACTATAATGCTTGGACTTCTTGGATAAAGACAAATTGTTTAAATTTGCTGCTCCAAAGCCTGACACCATTTCTGACATGAAATATCTAGGTCAGGTTAAACACAGATGCAAGCTCCTTTCTTCATTCTCATCCTGAGTGGGGCTCCAACTCTCTTCCTCATGAGTCCTGGCCAGCCCAAGATTCTTGTGGCTCAGGAGAACCTGTTAAACATGGCACCATGATGCCAGTTTTGAGTCTCACTTTGGCTCTTTACAAGATAGAAGTGAGAGACTAGAATTTTTGCCATTTTATTTAATATCAGGTTCATATGCTTGTAAAGAGTAACATACAGCTGGGCGGTGGTGGCGCACGCCTTTAATCCCAGCCCTCGGGAGGTAGAGCCAGGCAGATCTCTGTGAGTTCGATGCCAGCCTGGAGTGAGTTCCAGGAAAGGCGCAAAGCTACACAGAGAAACCCTGTCTCAAAAAAACAAAAACAAACAAAAAAAAAAAGAGTAACATAAAACAAAAATTTCCATGTATGATAAAATCATATTTAAATACAGACTGGGATAAACTGCAGGCTATATCCTCTCAGCTTACTGTGTTTTTGTTTGAAATCTATGTGTTTTTATACTAATAAAACCCTTACTAGTTTCATGGCTTTATGGGATGAGAAAACATGAATTTCCAAATTATTCTTATTTTCGAAGTTGATATACTAGGCCATAAAATATCCATACTGATCACATGCAGTTTGAAGTCACTTACATTTGGTGTTAATTCCAATAAGCCACTAGCCAGGTAGATCTTGCAAAAGATCCTTGACTGCAGTTCCTTCCTATCAGGGAACAAAGTAACAACTTTCAAGAGATACAGACTGGATTCCACAGTACAATGTATTGTGCAAATATCTGATGTCTAGGAATTTCAATGGTGTCTATTTATTTTTAATTTTTTAGTTAATTTTACTTCATGGATGCTTTCTTGCATGTATGTTTGTGCACCGTGTGTGCAGTGCCCATGGAAACCTGAAGAGGGTGCAAATCCCCCACCTCCACTGGAATTACATATGTTTATGAGCCATCTCTCCAGGCTCAGTATCTACTTTTTAATGATATTATTTATTGCATTTTTAGTTTTGATACATTAAATGGTAATAGTGTATAATGCAATACATTTAGTCAGCATCAAAAGAATAAAATGCTTATGCATTAACAAAAGTGACATAAAACAGGTCAGGTAAAGCTAGGTGTGGTGGCACATGCCTTTAATCCCAGCACTCAGGAGTCAGAGGCAGGTGGATCTCTGATTTCAAGGCCAGGACTCTACATAGTGAGTTCCAGGACAACCATGGCTATGTAGAGAGAGACTCTGTCTCAAAATGTAAACAACAACAACAACAATAAAAACATGAAGGCTGTCAGCTATAAATGTCACTAAAGGAAATTAAATAATTGAGATTCTCCATGTTGGTGGACTAGAGGCTTAACATGGATAAAGTTACATTATTCAATTTTTTTTGTATAATATTAAAGGTCCAGCCTTTATATTATACTATCCCAGGGACCCAGAAGGGAGGCTACCATCAGTGCGGGAACGAATCCAGATGCACGAAGCTCTTTCGTCCAATTTGTTTATTTGCTTGCCACCATCATTCAGCCACCAATTCAGCTCTCTCAGTTCAACTCCTTCTATTCAATCTTCTCCTCATTCTCTCGGGACTGCTCTATAGCTTTTCCCAAGCAGCAACACCTCACGTTTAGCATACAGCACAAGATTGTGAGGTCCCCACCAGAAGCTTCCTGGCAACTTTATTTGCAACCCAAAGTGGGAGAGACAAGAGTGGAGTCAGATAGCAGTTGGAATAAATCAGAAAAGGAATTTATGTGCTAGAAATAGATCCTTACTGTGGTTAGGTGAAAGCATTATGAGTTTCTCATAAATATCACTATTTTCCTCTGCTGCCAGTTTCCTGACAGGGCCGGGGAGGAGCACTGATAGCTAGTCAATCTGCATCACAGCTTGAAGCACCTGGGGAGGGGAAACCCCTTTGATCTAAGAAGTTGCTCTGGTGGTGAGACAGAGGGGAAGATCTGAACTTGATTTGCACAAGACACAAAGCTATGCACCCGGGAGATAGGCACTTGGTCTGGGAGACAGGTTGTCTCCCTTAGTTGGGGGGCTACAGGCATCTAGCAGGTGGTCTGGTAGCTATCTGTTCCTTGTTTGTTTTTCAAGGGTTTGTTTTGGGTTGGCCCTATCTTAGGAAGTAGCTTAGGGAGGATATTTACAAAAGGCAGATACCCAAAACAAACGCTAAAGAGGAGCCTGAGCTCAGAGGTAGAAGGTTCTGTCTACATGACTTTTTCCAAGTACTTTGAAATGGAGCTTCACACACACACACACATACACATTTTAGGAGAATTATGAACACAAGGAATTCACAGCAAGGCACAACCAAATATTAAGCTGTGTAACACCAGGTAGTCCTTGCTAAATGGCTTCCCACTCAACTGAGCCTTGGTCTGGTCAAGGTGTAGTTTATAATATACAGCTGCACTTCTATTTCATATTCCTGTGGCTTGCTACACAAATTGATACGCAAATTTGTTGCAATCCCTCAAAATCTGGGCTATTTATTTTGCAGAAATTTAGAGACATGTCCCAAAATTCACAGGGAAGTAAAGTGAGTCAAAGTAATCTCAAAGAAGAATGCATCAAAGTTCTTGGACTTCTTGACTTTAAAGCTGATGACAGACCTGCCACTGGGAACCAACATAAGGACAGGCACAAACTCAACCCTGGGGGAATGCCATAAGGAAGGGCACAGAAACTGATAGAAATAACTGTCACTCCAGAAACAAACCTACTAAGTGGATGTACCTGTGACCAGTTCATTTTGAGGGGGTTCCGAGGCCATTCAATGGAGTAATGGGTTTTCAATAAAGGTAGTGGGTCATGTGCTAAAGAATGAACTTTAAAAAAGGACAAATACAGAAATGTAGACGCTAATACAGTATTGCTTTGTAAGTTCAGAAGAGTAAACCCTCATAAGTTTACATGGAGCAGGATTCTTAGATATGATATGAAAACACATTTCAAAAACAAAATATAGGTAATTTGGATTTTATCCATAAAAAAGAAATCTTGTGCTACAGAGAACATTATTAAAGCGGTACGAAGGACTGTGGCAGCGCTTTGATGGAGGGTACGGTCGAACAGTGCAGAGCACATCCAAGAGTCCTCTGCAGTTAACAAAGTGAAAAGATGAACTGTGATGTTGGGAAAATGTCTGCCAGCCACATATTTGATAAAGGGGCTAGCCTTTGACATACACAGAGACTCTTCTTAAAGTTCAACAGTAAATAGACAAATAATCCAACTTAAAGACAGGCAACAGGTTTGTAAGGCAAATTTCTCTAACACAAATATACAAATGGCCAGATACAGGTGAAAGGATGTCCAACCACACTAGTCAGCAGGGAGAGAGAAATCAGAACCATACATAGTGACACACCACGTCACAGCCACTAGAATGGGCTTCATTCGACTCAGTGGCAAGTGTGGATGAGGGTGTGGGGAAATTGGAGTACTTAGTCATTGCTGGTGGGACTGTGCTCAGCTGTGGGACAGCCATGTTGGGAAAAGAGCTCAGCCTTCTTAGAAAGTTGGACATGAGGTTGCCCTATGACTCAGCAATTCTGTGTCTAAGATATAGTCAAGAGAAAGCAAGATATATGATTTTGCAAAGAATGTATGTGACGGCTAATCTCGGTTGTCAGCCTGACACATCTGGGAAGAGGGAATCTCAACTGAGGAATTGCCTCCATCAGACTAGCTTGGGGGTACATCTGTGGGGCATTTTCTTTATTGTTAATTGAGGTAGAAAGGCCCAGCCCGGCGTGGGCAGTGCTATCCCTAGGCTGGGTGGTCCTGGGTTATTGTAAGAAAGGTGGATGAGGAAGGAAGAGGGAGTGAGCCAGTAGACAGCATTGTTCTGTGGGCGCTGCTTCAAGCTTCGGCCTTGAGTTTGTGCCTTAGCTTCCTTCGATGATTGACTGGAACCCATAAGCCAAATGAACCCTTTCCTCCAAGTTATTTTTGGTCATGGTTTATCGCAGCAACAGAAAAATAACCAACACAGTGTGTGTGTGTGTGTGTGTGTGTGTGTGTGTGTGTATGTGTGTGTGTGTATTGGTGTTCACACATATTTTATATGTGTATATGAATATCTTTTTAGAAAACAATTGCTATCCTTGAGAAGGAATCAAGTTGTGATTCCATGCTATGTGATGAAACCCAATTATGCAGCATGAAAGCAGCTGGGCACAGAGGCTGCACGTTGTATCATTTTATTTATTTGAACTTTGTTGAGCAGACACATCCACAGAGCCAGTGGGTAGGTTAGCTGTCGCCAGGATCGAGAGAATGGGGAATGACTGCTATGGCGTTTCTTTCTTTCTTTCTTTTCTTTTTTTTTTTTTTTAATATTTTTGAGAATGTCATACATGAACACTGCATTTCCACCCCTCCCTCCCCCGTCTAACTCCTTCCGTGTCATGACCTCTTCTTCTACAACCACTGACACACACACACACACACACACACACACACACACACACACACACACACACACACCTTAAGAATCCCATGAGTGCTGCTCATACGTACATGTGTTTATTTAGGATTGGATACCTCTCAAGAGGTCTGTCCCTGTAGAAGACCGATTCTCTCTCTCTCCACAGCCACTGAGTGCCGTTAGCTCTTTACCTAATTAGGGGGTGGGTCTTTGGAATTTCCTCTATCTGTATGGCATGGCCACTCATCTCACTATGCAGGACTTCTTTCGGCAGGCACAAGGTTTGAGCACCTCTGTCACATCTAAAGGACGCTGTCCAGCAACAGGCAGCCTGGTCCCCTGGCTCTTACTGTCCTTCTGCCCCCCCCCGAGCCTTAGGTGTAGGGGTTACATTACAGCCGTACCAACTGGGGCTGAGCACTCTCTATGGTCACTATGCTCTGCATTTTGGCCAGTTGCGGATCTCTGTAGCAACCTTTCTTTGCTGCAAAAAGAAACATCTTTGGTGAGGGGTGAGAGCTACAGTTATCTGTGGATATAAGGATGAGTATTTAGAATGCAATTTAGAAGTTATACTGGCATTTCTTTCGAAGACAGTGAAGAGGCTACTAGTGATGATTAAACAGTGGGGATTGGACTAGGTAAAATCACTAAACTGTGCATATCAAAAAGTTGAATCTCATGCACGGTGAACCTCGTCTCAAAAATCCAATATAGCAATATCATGAACAATCAAAATTAACTTATTGAAAAATTAAAACAGGCAAACTTTTGTGAACAATCTAGGCATGATTTCAAAGCCCTGGGTTATTTTGTGGTTTTACCTTGGCGAATAAGGAGTTGGACATTTGGGGAATACCATCAGACTGATTTTGGCCTTCTGGTAGGTCTTGGGCTGGTGACCGAAGGGACAGAGGCTTTGATAGATAGAGCAATACTTGAGCTCCCCCTTGGCTGCTCTTGGACTGGCCTCCCCAGTGTCAGGTCCTGGGGTCCTTGATACCCGCTGCTGACTCAGCCTTGTCCTAGTTCTCACCCCAGAGCCATGCCGAGAACAGGGTATGACTGTGGGACACTTCACTGCTCTGAATGCTTTAGAAATTCAACAGAATCAAAGTAATCCTTTTTTTCCTTTTACCCGGCTTTAACGTGACAAACCAACCTAATTCAGAATGTAATTCGTAGTGAGAGGTTAACACAAATTTAAGTGCTATTCTCTAGTAGATGAGTATAAACAACAGTAATTAGCTAGAAAGGTAATTTAAAAAAAAACCACATTAACCAAAACTCTAACTAAATATTATGCAACTGAAATCCAAGTTGAAAGAATAGATAATTTGTCCTGGTGAGATTCCTTGGCAGGTAAACACACCTGCCTCCAAGCCTGATGGCCTGAATTCGGTCCTCAGAACTCACATGGTGGAAGAAGAGACATGGATCCTTGAAGTTGCCCTGTGACCCTCACAGGCTTGCTGTGGCGTGAGCTTTCCCACGTGCACTTACACACAAATAAATCCATGCATAAATTTAAAAAGAATGAATCATCGGTCCACATGAGAGATACATTTATTGGTAGGAATTACTAATAGTAATTTTTGGGGACAAGTTCTAATACGTCATCTATGAGACTAACGTACACCAGTCAGAATTTAATGATGCATAAACCCATACTAAACTCTGACTTTCTATGTAACTATCACATTCTCAAATTAAGACATTCTTAATCTCTTCCCTGGGCAGCCATTCTGGCCCCAGCCTTTGTAGACACAAGTGACCATTCTCTTGTGTTCCTCTCGTGTGTTTTCATTTCCCAGTGTCAGATAAATGCATTGGATGAGCTCATCCTGGGGTCTGCAGCGATCTAAGAAATGAACGTATGAACAGGTCCGCAAGTGAAAATGATTAGATTTCTGTTAGAGATGAAATCTGAGGGTTCATTCCTTAAGTCCAGCTGCAAATGAACAGAACATACTAGGCCCTGCTCATGCCTGCTAGTCCTCTTTAGAGGAGCCCCCAGCTCCTCTAAAGTGCTTCCTCTCCCCAAAACCAGAAGATTAGAGTAGAAAATTACCAACAGCCAAACTGCCTGCAAGGTCACATGTGTGGTAAGCTTCAAAATAAACAGGATGTAAAACACAGAGATGAACCCATACGTGGTTTTCACTGAAGAAAGAACAAATGTAAGGAACAGAGGTAAAGTTGAAATCTAGATGACACATGAGACTGTCCTCCTGATTATTAAAAAGAGGGACAAAGGACACACAGTAGGGTTTATAAACTGTTCCGTGCACCCAGTCAGCCCACCTGCTGTGCTAGGCTGATGGCCACGAAATGCCTTCATTTCCCTACCTTGAATCTCCAGTGCTCTTATTGTGAAATGAGGACCACTGTTTCCTACAATTAACAAATTAAAACAATAATAATAATTATTATTGTGAGAGAGAGAGGAAGAGAGAGAAGGAGGAGGAGGAGAGAGAGAATGTTGCATTTGTACGAAGAGGTAGTGGTTAGTTTCCTTTTGCCCAGGTCTGTCCCCAGTTAGAGCAGAGGGATTTTGTGATCCCTGCCACCACAACTCATTTTCACCTGATGCTCGGAGCAGAAACTTCCAGATGCTGAAGCCAGCAGTGATTTGTCAATGTCACATTGCCGTTCTACTCTTTCCTATCAATGAAACTGCCCCCAGAGGCTCTTCTCACTCCACCCATTTCCTTTCCGTGGTCTAGGATCACATCGGATCCCACACCGATATGTTTGGTCATGTTCAATGCCGTCTGAGTCACTGAGCAGATCAATAGCGTAGGCCCCACATGAATAGCAAACTGCATCAGAGGCTACCTCTAAAAACGTATGGAACTCTCTGTGGATTTGGTGAATTCACAGGTTGCCAAATGTGCTGAATCTAGCAGTATCTTTAGTGCCTTGAAGTCCTCTGACTGACCTAGGTTCCAGACTTGACCCACTTCATGTCCTTGCCTCAGCTGGGGACGTATCAGTTGTCTACTTTAAACTTCGGTGACTGTGATGGCCAACCTTGGTCATCAACTTGACACATCGGGGAGGAGGGAAGCTCCTGGGGAAGTTGCCTCCATCAGACTAGCTGGTAGTCCTATCTGAGGGGGCATTTTCTTCATTTCCAATGGATGTAGGAGCACCCAGCCTACTGTGGGCAACACCATTCCTAGGCAGGTGGGCTTGGTTATATAAGAAAGCTAGCCGGGCAGTGTTGGTGGCACACACCTTCAATCCCAGCACTCAGGAGGTAGAGCCGGCAGATCTCTGTGAGTTCGAGGCCAGCCTGGTCTACAAAGTGAGATCCAGGACAGGCACCAAAACTACACAGAGAAACTCTGTCTTGAAAAACAAAAACAAACAAACAAACAAATAAATAAAAGAAAGCTAGTAGAGAGAACATGGGAAGCAGGCCAGTAAGCAGCATTCCTCCATGGTTTCTGCTTCCAGCTCCTGCCTTGAGTTCATGTCTTGGCTTCCCTCAATGACGGATTAACTGTAACATGTAAGCCAAAGAAGTTATTTTTCATCAGTGTGTTAGGACAGAAACAGAGATGCAAACTAGGACAGTTACCAAACTTTAAAATAAGTTACTGTTGCTCTTTCTCACCAACCCATCCTAACCAATAAGGTATAGAGGGCAGAGTTCAGTAGACCTTTTATCAGCCATGCTGTCAGTGTCACAGCGATAAGGCTGAAGGCAGAAGCTGGCTCTTGGGGCCAACATTGGAAGGTCAGGGATCTATCAAGAAAGCATCCAAAAATACAAGCCAGATTTACTCAAAGGTAACTCCTGCTTCTCAGGTAAGGTAGGTTCTTGACCATCTAGCTGGTCCTGCCTTATTGGGTGGGATTGGACCAAAGAAAGACTAACGCCCTTAACATTTTATTCAATTCATACAAAAAAATTAAAAAGTATTTGCTTTTATTCTTTTAAATTGTGTGTGTGTGTGTGTGTGTGTGTGTGTGTGTGTGTGTGTGTGTGTCTATGTGTAGATATGTGTATGTGAATACAGGAGCCTGCCTGAGGGTCAGAGGGTTGGATCCTCTCAAGATGGAGTCAGAGGAGGGTTGTGAGCTGTCTAATGTGAGTGCTGGGATTCGAACTTGGCTCCCAGGAAGAGTATTGCATGTTCTTAATCGCTGGACTCTCACCCCAGCCCCTGATTTACATTAAGTTTTTAGGAGAACAGCTCTGTGACATTCTTCATAGGCTGTGGAAGCCGATTATCAAAATGTGAAGAAGTACTGGCCTCGGGCTAGGGAGGCAGCTCAGGTGAGAAAGTGCTGTGTGAGCATGGCTACCTGAGTTCATCCCTAGAGCCCGTGTACGCCGGGAGGAGTGACTGCATGTGAGCCCAGTCCTGGAGAGACAGATAGACAGACAGGCTGCTGAGCCCAGTCCTGGGGAGACAGACAGACAGACAGGCTGCTGAGCCCAGTCCTGGGGAGACAGACAGACAGACAGACAGGCTGCTGAGCCCAGTCCTGGGGAGACAGACAGGCGGGCTCCTGAGACTCATCACCAATCAGACTAGCCTACTTGGGGAGCCTCTAGTAAAAATCCTGGCTTGAAAAAAAGCAGAAGTCTCTCACAAAGAATGACATGTGAGATTGATTTCTGACCTCCACTTGTGAATGCACACACACACACACACACACACACACACTACAGAATCTGCAGAAAGCGATCAAATTGAGGGGAAAACACTATGCTAATACTCCATCTTGTTACTGTTGAGACAGAACATTAATTCTGCACTTAAGCTCTCCCTTTGACCAGCAGCTGAATGGATGCAATATTTTCCTCCCACCAGCCCAGTCTGATGCCAGTTCCCTTGGTGAGCTGCAATGGAAAGGCAATGCCTAATGGGATTATTTCAGACAGTGGAGTAATTACTACCTGGGACGTATTTTCTCTTGCAGGATGAAATGCGTCTTTGTTCGGGTTTGCCTATTTTTCTTCCCATAATGAGGCTAACTAATGTTGTTTAACTAACTGAAAGCTCTGTGGCTGTCAGGGGCCACAGTTGAGAAAGAGCTTGATCTGAAATGGGAGGAAAGGGATCGATCAAACCTAAAAGAAAATGAATTCCAGGCTCTAACTCTCTTCAGGGCTCTCCTGGGTGTTGTGATTTTGCTTAAGGAGATCCCCAAGAGGGAAGGTCATAAATCAGTGTCACTTGGCTGCTTCAGCTCAAGCTACTGAGTTAAAGTGTCTGTGCGATTGACCACAGGGACCTGTAAGCAACCAAGGCAGAGCATGACCTCTGACCTGCAGGAAGAGGAGCTAGGGCTGACATAGGCCCAGGCTATGTGGTAAGATAGGAACACTCATGACCTAAGACTTCGAGTGAAATTCCTGGGGGCTGCATTCCTTGGCTTCCTAACCTCTAAATAGAGGGAGATTTACAGGTTGCCTCCATGGATCCCAAGAGAATGGCAGATGGGTCTCTGAATTCTCCTTAGACTGCTGTCTCAATGTTACTAATAAGTTGAGCAGAATACACTGTATAGAATCATAGCATTTAGAGGTGGGGAGTGACCTCATTCATAATTTCAGCTCAGGTGTCACTACCCTTCAGTAGAAAGGAGACTCTTGGTAACATTACACAGCTTGGCAGTTCGGAACAGTCCGTTGCTAGACACTTACGTTTGAATGGCATGCCATCACTGCATCCTTCTTTACCTCATTTTTATATAAAATAAAAACAGTCACAGCATCTATAGCTTATGTAGCTGTCAAGAATAGATCAGTCGATTAGTCAAAGTGGTTAGAGTCTTGGCCCAAAGAACTGTATAGTGTTTGCTCTTATTGTCCCCGAATTCCCAATGTGCTGCATGATGTTAATTACATGGTTTTCAAATGTGCTGGTAACCACAGCAAAACCAGAGCCTGTTTGAAAAGGGGTCCATTGACCGCCTATATAGGAAACATCTCGCTATACGTAGCGTTTAGTGAACATTCTTAGATCATTTAAACTAGTGGGAGTAAATGACACCCCACCCCCACCCCAGCCGCATCAGTCTCACGCTGAAAGCAAGAACTCATCCATCTACTCAGTGTCTTCAGAACACTGAGCATGTGTCAGATGCTGCCTTGGGTTCTGGAGACGAAGCAGTGAGCAAGAAGAGTTGAAAATCCCGGCTCTATCCCTAATGCATCCTGAGAGCTAACGTTAGATGGATCTCTTTAAACCTCAGGACAACGAGGCTTGGAGAACTAGCAGCTGATCGTTCATAAACCACAAGCCAGTCTTGAGTCCCTATCACACCAGAGAACTTTACGTTTACTTCACCATGCCGTTCTAAAATCACACAAGGCTGTGTTTGCCTGCCAAATTAGCTAACACAGAAGCCACCAGTGTGGTCACGGCTAGTTACTGGCGTTTCCTCCCCGCTAAATCACGTGTCACCGAGCCCTGGGGTCACCTCACTTCCTCCTTCCCCTCTCGGTTATGTTCAGCACCCCTGCTAGGCCCATTTAGCAAGCTCTGGGGACAAATGAGGGTATCAGTGGTGACAAGGAAGGCTTGACCAGGGAAGAGAGACAGAGACAGAGAGACAGAGACAGAGAGACAGAGACAGAGAGAGAGAGAGACAGAGACAGAGAGACAGAGACAGAGACAGAGAGAGAGAGGCAGAGAGACAGAGACAGAGACAGACAGACAGAGACAGAGAGAGACAGAGACAGAGACAGAGAAACAGAGACAGAGACAGAGAGACAGAGACAGAGAGACAGAGACAGAGACAGAGAGACAGAGACAGAGAGACAGAGACAGAGACAGAGAGAGACAGAGACAGAGAGAGAGACAGAGAGACAGAGACAGAGAGAGACAGAGACAGAGAGACAGAGACAGAGAGACAGAGAGACAGACAGGGAGACAGAGACAGAGAGACAGAGACAGAGACAGAGAGAGACAGACAGAGACAGAGAGAGACAGAGACAGAGACAGAGAAACAGAGACAGAGACAGAGAGACAGAGACAGAGAGAGACAGACAGAGAGACAGAGACAGAGAGAGAGACAGAGAGACAGACAGAGAGACAGAGACAGAGAGACAGAGACAGAGAGAGAACTTTATCTCGACAGTTCAGACTTCACACTGGACATGCTCTCTACCTCAAGGGATAAAAATACCCACGCAGTTTTGACCCCTTTGCCAGGGTCCCCAGGTTGTACCCAAGATGCTGAGGAAAATGTTTACTTTCTTAGGACTTTTACAGTGTTTGCTTTAAATGTGTTTCATTTTGTTATTTGTGAGGATATGTACAAGAAAACGTGCAAACAGGCATCTGGGCAGGTAGTTTTAGAGACATACTGACTTACTATTCAACTCGTGTGTTTCTCCATTCCTAAGACACCGTTCTCTGTGAGATGCATTATTAGACTGCACCAAGCAGGAAAGATAACATTGTTAATTAAACATCCTTGGCTCATTGCAGGGGACACCTCAATTTCAGATGTGAAAATGAGAAAAGACCTGAAAACTCTGAATTAGGTAAAAATATTTTTTCATGTGACCCAGCACAAAATTATCCCATTTAAAGAATACTGAGTTATTGTTGCCTTGAAATACTTTGGACTGAATTGCTTCAACTATCTATTAAAAAAAAAATGAAACCTTGGGAAAAATGGACGTGTTAAAACAAAGTCCTGTTTTTTGTTTTTTATTTTGGGACACAAGCTGAATTATTTACAGAGGAACGGAGTTGCGCTGGAATCACTTCATAAGGATCTGGTGGTGGGTGTTGAGGGGGAGCCTGGGTGGGGCTGGCGTGAGCTGGAAAGTGTTCTCGCTGGCTCGCATTTGGATGTCTGCTTGTACCGCTCTCTTAGAAGTCCAAGGGTGGGAGGATGTCCACTTACGAGTGACAGAGCTTCCGAGAATCACACTGAGCTCTCATGTACTACAAGGTATCTCCATGCCCACAGGACATGGTTCCAGAGCAGTGGTTCTCAACTGTCCTAACGCTGCGACCCTTGAATCCAGTTCCTCAGCTAGTGGTGGTCACCCAACCAGAACATTATTTTCATTGCTGCTTCATGACTGTAATTTCACTGCTGTTGTGAATTGTCATGTAAATATCTGTGTTTTCTGATGGTTTTAGGCCACCCTTGTGAAAGGGTCGTTCGACCCCCTGAGGGTTTGAGAACCGCTGTTCCAGAGGCTGCTGAGACTGTGTTCGCTGGGACTGTGGGTGAGAGATGATGCTCACAACTGGCTCTTTCTTCTGAATGGTAGTTTTTTTGTCATTGCATCTAGCCCTAAAGGCCATGTTCTCCTTCAAATCAATATTCACTCAGCTTAGTGAGCAAGTGTTGGGAGAGAAGATAATTAAAACCAGTCACACTAGCAACCGACATTTCCGTTCGAGAGTCCAGGACCAAGCCAAGCAGCTTGTTCAGTCCTCATTAAGAAGCTTCACATCTCCATTTGTACCCAGGTGGAAATAGCTCGAGAAAAGCGTTTTGCCAGATGGGCAAGTGAGTGCCAGGCCTGTGCTCCTAAGTCACAATTAGGCACCGTCTGTCTTTAGTTACCCCACATAAGCAGCCATGGAAACCCCACCTCTCCGAGAGTCGGAGTCAGACAAGAGCAGCCTCCAGCCGGTGGCCGCCAGATGAAGGTGGGTGAAAACGCTCACAGACCCAGGAAGTGAGCAAACCAACCCCTGTAGAAACAAACCAAACGGGAACACAGGCACCTCTGCTCCGGGAGAGAAGAGTGTCAGCAGCAGGGCGAGCCTCAGAGAGCGGCTTCCTTTCTCTCCAGGGTCTTAAGTCTACATCAGACCAGGCTCACAATGTCTTCAGCCCGGGCTGCTGCTTGAGCTCATGCCGTGAAGCAGATGGGCCTCTGCCATGCACAGCCTACAGCTTTTCCACCACCTGGAACCTTGCCCGTGCTCTTTGCCATAGTACGGAGGGTATTTTTCATACGCTCCTTTCCCTGAATAGTCCTGACTTGTTACAAAAATCTAATCACTGTTCTTTGCATGTGTAGAGATTCAGAGATTGCTCCTGCCCTGGCAGGCCGACCCCCACAGAGGCCTCAGGAATATTTAGTCGAAAGAACTTCGGGAGTGAGAAATCAACTGCCCTCGCTCACATTGGAGTTTCAGGGTTCTCAGGGAAACGAGGTTTCCCATGCGGACTCCCAAGCAATGAAAGTCGCGTGGGCTATGGGGCTTTGACACAGGCCATCACTGTCACGGGCTGTGATGTGTAGCATACCCCACCCCACACGCCGCTTTCCTTACATTTCTGATGATGTCACCAAAAATCATGTCGAACTTCACTGAGACATTCTGTTATCTGCTTTTTTACTTATGGAACACAGAAAATGATCTTATATTTCTCACCGTTGCAGCTTGTTATTGCAGCCTGTTAAGATCTGTCTGGGTTTTCATCTTGGTCCCAGACGAACATATTTTTAAAAATTGTTTCTCTAGGTATTTATTAAACATATGTATCCAAGATACTGATAGACATGCATTTTAAGGAAGGATTAAAAACAGAATTTCCTTGTAAGTCACTTCACCTCTCCCAGGTTGCTATGTGCACCCTCGGAATGAGATAACCTGCTCGGCTCCCATGTCCGGAGCTGCACTCTAACAACACCAGGATGGAGCTAACAAGACACTCAAGTTCAAGTGCATTGTATCCGTTGCAGTCTGTTGCATTTCCTTGAACTATTGTTTCCCACTAATTTAGCCAGACTTAATTAACAAGAAAAAAAAAAAAGAGTAATGATCAAGAATGTAATCTAGGGCTGGAGAGATGGCTCAGAGGTTAAGATCACCGACTGATCTTCCAAAGGTCCTGAGTTCAATTCCCAGCACCCACAAGTTGGCTCACAACCACCTGTAATGAGATCTGGTGCCCTCTTCTGGAGTGTAGGCATGCATGCAGGCAGAATACCGTATACAGAATAAATAAATAAATCTTTAAAAAACAGACTATCATCTGGTTAAAAAGACGATAATGCCGTTTAGTGTCTTTTAAACTTTGTCATTGTTTTTGGATATTACTGAAGAGAATTATCAGGAAATTGGCACTATATGCTTCTGTCCATGCTTACTTTTGCTTTTTCTTTAATTTTTGAAAAGATTTATTTACTTTGTTTTATATGCATGAATGTTTTGCCTGCTTGCACGTCTGTGTACCATGTACATGCCTGGTGCCAGTGGAGGCCGGAAGAGAGCATCAGATCCCCTGGAACTGGCCTTATAGTCAGTTGTGAGCCACCATGTGGGTGCTGGGAACTGAAGGCAGGTCCTCTGCAAGAGCAGCCAGGGCTCTTAACTACTGGGCCATCTCTCCAGCCTCTACTTTTGTTATCTCTAATTCATTTCCAGCCACATACTCTTTATCAGGTATTGCTTATACTGTGGGATAATCAAAACAATCTAAATGTTCATTGATCATTTTAGAATAATGCACGTATCTAACCATCAAGAGATCATTTAAAAAAATATGTGAGTGCCCAAGTGCCAGAAAGTAGGTGAGAGATCACATGAAGTCCTCAGAAAAGCATGTGGGAAGCCCTATACACTCATGCAAGTCACTTGAGTGTGACTTGATGTAATTTTTCTAGTTTTCATTTATAGTTATTATTTCCTCATAATTGCTTAAAGCAGATTGTCATGTAAGTAATGCATGGCAAATAGTTGAACCACTGAACTCAGTCCCCAGGGAAGTTCTGAAGCATCCAAACTTTTCACAATACAGGGAGAGTAACTGAAGATGAAGGGAGAGCCACTTACTAGAGCAGACAATGAAAAGGTTCCCAGGATTATCAAATAACGTTTAAAGAGGGCGTTGCAGAGCTGGCCTGTGTTTTATCACATGTACTTTGCCATAGTTGAAGATACTTATCCTCAACTAAAGTTTTTGTTTGTGTTTTTGTTTTTCGAGACAGGGTTTCTCTGTGCAGCCCTGTCTGTCCTGATCTCGCTCTGTAGACCAGGCTGGCCTCGAACTCACAGAGATCCGCCTGCCTCTGCCTCCTGAGTGCTGGAATAAAGAAGTGCGCCACCACCATACTTCTAAACATCAGCTCAACTAATGTTTTATGTTGAGAATTGGCTTTTGGGCTAAACCGTATGCTTTCTGTCTGCCAGGGCAGTTCCATACTTATGACCAAAAACCAAACCAAAACAAACAAATGAACAAACAAGAAAGAAATAGTGAGTTGTTGTGGCAGCTCCTTTCTTAGTGAAGATATGCTGGGTTTTAGGGTCCCTCTGGCATCTCTTTTGGTAGACTACAAACCATCCCTTTAATGATCTATTTAAGGCACTGCCAATTTGAGGAAATTGAACACGTGCATCCATTCTTTCAACACCAACATGGAACAGTCTCCTACTTAAAAACAAATGCTGACCATCTAAGTTAGGATGCTGACCAGCATTTGACTCCAAGTACTTCACACCGACTGGATTTCAAGGAAATTGCTCAACTTCTACAGAAATAGACTTGCTGGAATCAACAATGTTACACACATCTGCCTACCCCTCCTACAGGACTAGCAGTACTGTTCCTTTGCCTTGACCCGTTTTCCTGGTGTTTCTGTCGTTGTGACGATCAGCTGATTGCAGGGTAAGTGCTGCTGCTGGCCATCTCTGTGTATGGACTCACAGGAAGTGCCAGACATTTCCAAGAAGCTCTCTTGGCGTGATAGCCCTCTTAGTGTGAGTCCTCCTGGCTCCTGGTGGTAGGTCTCATTCCTGCATGATGTTGTCTAGCATATGTATATTAAATAGGACAGAACGTTTCACCTATTTCTCATCTTGTCTATAAAGGATCTATTCTAGGTCATAGTTCTCACGTGCCTAGCATGTATTCAGAATGAAATCATATTTCTCAGTATTCCCACAGACTCGTATGCCTGTATCATCTAAGTGAAAACTTACAGAACGGTTGAAGAATTTGTCAGATGAGACATGGAATCCTAGTAGTTAAAGCTAGCTATCTTTTCAGCCTTTTGTTCATTTGACTAAAAAAAATTAAATAATAAGAGCATGAGACAAATGATAACAAAGATCTTTAAGAGTGACTCTGGAACAGTGATGATTTTTGTCAGAACAGGAGATCGTTTTATTTATCTACCAGTATTTTATGTGCATTCATGTTTTGTCTGCATCTATGTCTGCGCACCCCTGGTGCCTGGTGCCCACAGAGCCAGAAGAGAGCATCGGATCCCCTGGAACTAGAGTAAGGATGGTTGTGCCCCACTGTGTGGGTGCTGGGAGCAAGCCCGCAGTGGGTCCTCCGCAACAGCAGGTGGTGCTCTTACCCCTGAGGCATCTCTCCAGCCCACGAGAGGAATTCTGGTGCACGGTACTTATCCAGCGTCATGGTCTATGTCTTGGAGACTGTCCCCCACATGTTCCCATCCAGAGAAACTGTCCCCTGAGCACAGGCCTGAGAAAGCCAAGCACGAACAGCCCGAGAGCCTGAGTGGCTCATGCTCCTTCTGAGTGACATAACGCACGTACATCACGTTGGAAGGCTAAGCCAAGCCCACCGCTCACCTTCACAGTTTCCACTGTGGCTGCCTGGCTGCAAAACGTCAGCAGCTTGCCCTCCTTAAAAACGTTCAGCTTCGTACTTAAACTGTTTTAAGAAGCATGTGCTTAGCTAGCAAAAAGCAGAGTGAGAAAAAAAAAAAAGAAAGAAAAAGCCTCAGAGGACTCCCCTCTCAACCTCAGAGGACTCCCCTCTCAACCTCAGAGACTCCCCTCTCAACCTCAGAGATTCCCCTCTCAACCTCAGAGACTCCCCTCTCAACCTCAGAGACTCCCCTCTCAACCTCAGAGACTCCCCTCTCAACCTCAGAGGACTCCCCTCTCAACCTCAGAGACTCCCCTCTCAACCTCAGAGACTCCCCTCTCAACCTCAGAGACTCCCCTCTCAACCTCAGGGATTCCACATCCTCTACTTGGGTGGGTGGGTGGGTGGGGCAGAAACTCTCTCTTATTTATCTGTGTGAAAAGTGCAGTAACAGTACAGGAGACCCCCAGGCACACCCTGGACAGATGAGGTGTCTTGGTCCTGGAAGGAAGAAGCCTGGAGTAGACGAAAAGAGAAAGAAGCTAAATCTCCTCCAAGATGACATCTTCAGATTTTAGACAGGCCAGCCTCCAAGGCCCGCTCCTAGTTGGCACACAGGAGAGAACTCATCTCTCAGGAATATGGACTGACATGTGAATATAAACCACTGGCAACGGGTCAAAGGCAGCATTGGGCAGGACTGCGGCTTGTATAGAGGAAGATGAGGACGCAGACAGGTGTGCATTGCATGGGGTGGGGGGAGTCGGAGTCTGGGGTGGCAATCCCAGGAGAGTCCACTATGACCACAGCCCACTCACTGGCCTTGTGTCTGCAAAGGTCGGGTAGGAGAGGAGGAATGTATGGACACAAAATCAACACCGTCAGCTTCATTAAAGTCTATCTTTTCTTTTAAGACATCTGGAGAAAAGAGGGAGATTCAACATCTAACATACAGAAAATACTTGACAGAGAAACCCTCTGTGGACCAATTAGGGTAGGCATTGAGTCAGGTCAAACATGAACAAAAACATAAGAGTTCCTAGAAATTCCTCCCACAAGATTGATTTTGTTAACATTAGACAAGTAATTACAATTGAGCTTGTTCCGAGACATTCCATGTTGGACAAATCCCTGGCTTTTAGTCTGCATTCTGACAATTCCCAGCTTCCCAGTTTAATCTGCCACCATCTCAAGGAGCTGGCCTGCACGAGCCGGCACCGACGCCCGCAGATCTCCCACACTTTGCAGAGCAGTACCCACCGAGGCATCGCGGCTTCCCCCCCATCGCCATGCCTTGAGCAAACACCAAATTACTTTAGAAAAAAGACCCACAGACCTAGAATGGCATTTGGCTACAATTCCTCAAGACTTCTCTCACCTGTCCCAGACTCAGTCTCAAGTGACAGAGATAATCTGACCCCTTTTAAAGTGAACGGATTGCACTGGCTGAGGGCAGAGAGAAAAGCCAGCGCTCTGAACGCCTCCGCACATGCCTGAAGTACAACAGCTCTGTACACCCATTTCATCACAGAAGACTTTTTATTTCGAAATCAGCAACTTTTAAAAAAAAAAAAACTTTCTGTTTTAAATCAGAGCTATGTATGCACATTTGACAATGAGCTGTTATTCTTAAAGCAGGAGGCTAAGCAGCCTGCTCAAGTTTCACATGAAGCAAGAAAAAAAATGTTTCTTCAATTAGTCTCAGTTTCAGAGTTCAAGAGCTGCGGCCCAGCTCTGCTTACCTTATAGCCTCAGCTCCACAGAGGTCTCCAAGTTTAAAAGCAGGATGCCGAGGTGCGGGATCGCTTTTCTTGCACACAAGTTTCATCTGTCAAAGCACTCAGCTCCTCAGGAGGAACCGGCCCTCTCTTGTCAAGCACCAATGAGAAGCCACACAGCCCATGGGGTAGTGGCTTCCCTGGGAGCCAGTTAAAGTCTGCACACAGCCTCTGGGACAGAGGTGCCAAGTGCACCCTGTCACACAAAGCATTCCCATTGTGAGGCCCTGAGCATCTCTTGAGGGGGAAAAGGTTCTAAGAAACTCCTGCCAGTCTGAAGTCTTATTGCCTTTGTTAGCCGTGACTTTTATTCATTGAAAATAAAGAGGAAATGATATTCTGCTATACTTAGATCGGTGCCTAGCCCAATGGTCATCAGAGAGGCTTCCCCCAGCCACTGATAGACACAGATGCAGAGACCCCCAGCCAAACAGTAGTGACCTCAGGCAATCCTGTGGGAGCCCGAGGGGCCAAGGACACCACAAGAAACCCACAGAATCAACTGACCCGGACTCACAGGGTTCAGAGACTGAACTGCCAACCAGAGAGCTTGCATGGGACTGACTTAGCCCCCCACATAAGTGGTACAGTTGTGTAGCTGGGTCTTCTTGTGGGACTCCCCTCCTCAAACAAAAACAGAGGCGGAGTGGATTGAGGGTGTGGACAGAGAGGAGGGGGGGAGGGAGTGGAGGAGAGAGGAGAGGGGAAACTGGAAAGGATGTAAAACAAATAAATAGATTAAGTAAAAATAAAAAACAAGTCGCCGGGCGGTGGTGCGCACGCCTTTAATCCCAGCACTCGGAGCAGAGGCAGCGGATCTCTGTGAGTTCGAGGCCAGCCTGGGCTACCAAGTGAGTTCCAGGAAAGGCGCAAAGCTACACAGAGAAACCCTGTCTCGAAAAACCAAAAAAAAAATAAAATAATAAATAAATAAATAAATAAATAAATAAAAAACAAAAGCTGCAAGAGTAAAGTAGCTTTAGAAAGGTGGCAGGATTTGGAAATGGTGAGTCCAGATTGGAGCACAGTGGTGTAGTAGGTATAGACTCATTCTTGTCTGCCAGCAAAGACTTTGCATATTTCCAGTGTAGGTGCATGTGTCTCTCTGTTTCTAGAAACTATCAGCTGCTTTCCTTTAAATATTGTCTATCTGCTAACTCTTTTTTGTTTGTTTGTTCGTTTGTTTTTGTTTTTTTGTTTTTTGTTTTTTCGAGACAGGGTTTCTCTGTGTAGCCCTGACTGTCCTGGATCTCGCTCTGTAGACCAGGCTGGCCTCAAACTCACAGAGATCCGCCTGGCTCTGCCTCTGGAGTGCTGGATTAAAGGCGTGCGCCACCACTGCCCGGCTCTGCAAATTCTTTATTCTCAAGAGTTTACTGGCTCTTCCTTCCACTTGATTCAGGTCAGAGATCTTTAACACCTATTTTTTTTTTTGTTTGTTTGTTTGTCACAGGAATTTCTAATTGTCTCCTTATCATATGTGTCTCTTATCCTGCAATTATATTTTGTTTCTGTTGTTTTGAGACAGGTTCTCATAGCCCAAGCCATCTGCAACTCTCTATGTAGCATAGGCTGGCCTCTCCTGAGATTCTCCTACCTCCATCTCCTGAGGGCTAAAATTATGGAGTGTGCCACCATAGCCTGGGACAATTCAACTTAATTCTGCTTTATAATTTCTTGATGTTTTTCTAATAACTTTTATTCTTTCATCTTTTCATCTTTCAGGATCCTATGCCAGATCATATCATGGGAAGCATATAGGATAGAAATTATTGTCAAAATGACTCTCAGGGACTGGGTGTGGCTCAGTAGAAGTATACTTGCCTAGCCTGTGAAAGGCCTAGGGATTTTCCTCAAGAACTGAAAAAAAAAAATCACCCTCCATTGCTTTCCTTATGCCCACTCCCTGAAACAACAGATTCGACCATTTAGAGCTGGTATGTAGACATGTTGGTCTTTAAGATTCTCCTTAGGTGACAGCGGCCAGATAGAAAGTCTGGCTACTATGACAGATAACATGGAAAAAGAGAAGGCCTGTGGAGTGGTAGAGAGGGAAAGGTCTAGCTAAGGCTCTTAAGGTGCATTTTTCAGCTACAGGCATATCAGTGGATCTTCTTGAATATTCCAGGCCTCCATCTGGCAGATGACCATGGCTTTGGATCATATCACACAAAGCAAGAGGATCCTTCAGGTGTGTTCGTTCAACCTACAAAATCACAATGTAATAAAGCAGGTGTTTTAGCTGCCAACAAGGCTCAGCAGGTGAAGGTGCTTGCTGCCAAACTTAACACCCTGAGGGTGACAATCAGGACCCTCGTGGTGGACGGAGAGAACCAACTCCTTCAAGTTGTCCTCTGACATCCACATGTGCCATGGCGCGCGCACGCACATGTGTGTGTGTGTGTTGTGTGTGTGTGTGTGTGTACATGCACACAAATAAAGTTTAATCTGAAATAAGTTTAAAACAGGCATTTTAAGCTACTAAGTTTGAGGGTACTTGGCTATGAGACAATGAATAAATATATTTATCAATTTCTCAAATAGTTATAGAGTCTTGTGGTTAAGCTAAACCTAATTTAGTTAGAATCTTGTGTGCGCTCTGTTTTTACATTTATGGTAGTAGCTCTGTTTAGGTAGCTCTGAAGCTCTATGGAAAGAATTGTTTCTACCCACCCCACACTTTGCTCTCTCCACCTTTGGGCAGCGTGTGTAGCTCTTGCCTCTGCTCCCAACCTCATCGTCACAAAAGGAAGTGAATTATCTCTTCCTTCCTTCCTCATGAAAACGATATGTTTGGATCTACTTTTCAAAGGTTCACCTTATTGCCATATTGACTTAATTTCATATATAACACACATGCTACAGAAGTCTGTCAGCTATTAGCTTTTTATTGATTATTTATTCAACCAATATTTAGCAAACCACTTATATATGTCAAGTATATATTGTGTTAGTTGTTTTCTAGAGAGAGAGGAGAGCGGGGGACGAGGGGGGGGGCGGGGGGAGCAGCCATGAGGAAGGTTAATGGAAATTTCCTAGAATGGAATGGTTCAGACTGGAGTTAAGCTGTCATAGACAGGAGGCATTACCAAACTGTCTATTGCTAAAATTCTCCTTTTCCTAAGGTCACCATGACAGGGGAGGCACCCGCTCTACCTGGAAAGCCTTATCACGGGGATTTGTCTCCACATAGCTGTGTAGATGGAGCTCCCCTCCGGTCTTCTCTGGCCTCTATATATTCTAGCCTTCTTCCGGGCCATGTGCAGAGCTGCCAGATGTAGGCAGATGGATGTTCAGGTCTCCTGCTATACTTGGCCCCTCTATGTGGGGGTGGGGAGGTGTAAACCACCAACAAGACTAGCAAGGATGATCGTTTTCATTAACAAGACTAGCAAGGATGATTGTTTTCAAGGGGGCAGAGCTGAACTCAAGATAGCAGTTGCTTGGCTGGGAGAACAGTCACTCATGACTTTGTCTCAGATTTGGGTCCATAGTCTCGGCCAGCGATCACCAGCCAGAGCAAATGTTTACTAACGTTATGTGGCGACCTTGGACCAGGTCTTGCGCTGGTCCGCATTCATTTACTCACTGAAGACAAACTCTTCCCCTCACAAAATAGAATGTGCTTGATGCAGAGATCCACAGCCAAGCACCAGGCCGAGCTCTGGGAGTCCAGTTGAAGACAGGAAGAGGATTGTATGAGCAGGAGGGTGGGTGGGTGTGGGGTGGGTAGGGTAGGGGGTGGGTGTCAAGATTGCGATGGGGAAACTTACAGAGACAACTGAACCAAGATCCTGGGAACTCACAAACTTTTAGACTGACAGCTGTGGAGCCTGCATGGGACTGGACTAGCCCTCTGCATATGGGAGACAGTTGTGTAGCTGGGTCTGTTTGAAGGGCCCCTGGCAGTAATATCAGGATCTATCCCTAGTGCATGAGCTGTCTTTCTGGAGCCCATTACCTAAGGTCAGAAACCTTGCTCACCCTTGATGCAGGGGGAGGGGCTTGGTCCTGCCTCTCCAGGCTTTGCTGCTCCCCATGGAGGCCTTTTGGAGGAGAGGATGGTGGGGGAAGGCTGTGGGAAGCAGGAGGAGGATGAGAGGGGAATCTGTGGTTGATATGTAAAATGAACAAAAAATTCTTAAATAAAAAAAAAAAAAAAAAAAGAAGAAGGTGTTCTGAGTCAGAGCCTGCTGGAAGATTCATAGTCATTAGCTGTCCAGACCCTAACAACGGCTTTTCCTGACTTGAGTGCTGCATTTTGATGGAGAAGGATTTATTTTTTTTCTCTTCTCTCTCCTTCCATTTGTGTGTCTTTTCTCACTCAGCGGAGTCTTAGAATGCTAAGGGCATCGTGGGTTTCACAGTGCTCCTCTGGAGGAAGGTCAGCCATGTGAGGCCATTGGTCATAAGAAGCTGAGGCCCACGGAGTCCCCTCCATTTGAAGTCCTGCCTTGGGTTCTTAGCATCATAAAGATCATTTATTTGGAAATCGCCCAAGCTCTTTATTTCCCAGCAAGCTGAGAAACTACCCAGTGGCATCCACAGGACAAACTCAACCTGAGGATGTAGTTTATTTGACATGTCTGGTGTTTGCAATTTGAAAAAGTTGCTCAGGTATAAAATCTAGGAGATTTATGCATGAAATTTTTTTGCATGACAAGAATTTAGATTTTCAGGCAAAATCTCAATGTAACCCATGTTCTGACTGGGGAGGCTACAGTATATCAGTTGACCTCCAGCTCCCCCTGATCCCCTCCTAGTGAACTGCACCCCAAACCTCTGAAAATATCTAATTTCCCACCCTTGAATAAGTTCCACTCATTCATTCTTAGACAGACCTGGAGAGACCAGAAGACATTTCTAGACTTAGTGTTGACTGTACAACTGGAGCTGGCTCTTGAGTTCACCTCTCTTTGTTCAACTATTATATTGAGGTTCTGCCTGTCTCTCTTTTTCTGTCTACCCCTAGCTGCTCACCGGGATGATACACTTCAGTTCTGCATCCCTACAAGCAGCGGGGCAGAAAGACTGAACAAAACCAAAATCTACACGAAGAATTAGTATGCCTTGAGTCTTGACATTTTGATTTAACTTTTGTCACTTTTTATGGCGCATTGTGGCAGATAGATTAATCCACAGATAAGAAAGCTGAAAGTTAAGTGCTTTTCTGGTCACTGCACATCTATATCAGTCTAGAAGGCGTGCATACCCTCCTCACAGTGACTTCTGGTTACCTTGGTGGGAAGAGCCAACTTGACATACTCTGCTAATTTCACCCAATGATTTTAAATCATAAATATATTCAATTTTCATTGTACCCTTGGGGCTGGTGATAACACTTAGCAAACATCATTGCATACTCATAGTTATGAACTTTCTCCCAGTAAAATTTTCTGTTGGCTTTTATGGTGTGGACACTATTCTAACTGGTAAGATGAGACGTGACTTTAACTAAAACACTCCTAGCAGCCAGAAACACTGCTATATTCCAGAAGATAAGCCTTCGCTTTTATTGCAACATATGACGGATTCTAGAGAATCTGACAGTTTCCCTGGCTAGCTGTCACCAGATGTTTCCTCCTTATTTCTTTTTTTAATTAAACAATTAATTAATATTTTTCCCAGCCTGATCACAGCCCCCACCCCTCCCTGAGTCCCTCCCCACAGCCTCCCCCTCCCTCTCCCATTCATGCCCTCTCCCCTTTCTCCAGAAAAGTTCAGCACACCCCTGTACACAACCAGCCATGGCACACCAAGCCAAAGCAAGACTAGGCACTCCCCACCCCCAAGGCTGGACGAGGCAACCCCGTAGGAGAAAGAGTCCCAAAAGCAAGTAACAGAGTCAGAGACAGCCCCTGCTCCCTCTGTTAGGAGTCCCACAGGATGATCAAGCTATACAACTGTTAACACATACGCAGAGGCCTAGTTGGTCTGGTGCAGACTCCCTGGTGGTTGTTCAGACTCTGTGAGTTCCTATGAGCCTGGATAGTTGTTTCTGTGGGTTATCTTGTGATGTCCTTGACCCCTCTGACTCCTACAATCCTTCCTCCCTCTCTTCAGGAGGATTCCCTGAGGTCAGCTTAGTGTTTGGCTGTGTGTCTCTGCATTTATTTCTACCAGTTACTAGATGAAAGCTCTATAATGACAATTGGAATAGTCACCAATCTGATCACAGGAGATGGCCAGTTCAGGCTGCGTATCCACTACTACTAGGAGTCTTAGCTGGGTCATCCTTGTAGGTTTGTGGAGTTTCCCTTGCATCAGGTTTCTCCCTGACCCTGAAATTCTCCCTTTCCATCATCTCTTTCAGTGCTCTCCCCCTCCCCCTTCTCTCAGATCCCATCCCTCATGTTCCCATCCCCATCTACACCCTGTCCACTAGGAGTCTCTTCTATTTCCCTTTCCCAGGGAGACTAATGCCTCCCCACTTGAGCCCTCCTTGGAAAGGACTTTTTTCCTTTTCAAGTTGTATCCCATTGATCCCCTTAAGTTGTCTTATTGCTCTCTGGCTCTGTGGGTTGTTGCATGGTTATCCTTTACTTTACAGCTAATATCCCCTTATGAGTGAGTACATGTTACTCTTTTAGGATCTAGGTTATCTCATTCAGGATGTTTTTTTCTAGTTCTATCCACTTGTCTTCAAATTTCATCACGTCATTCTTTTTAACAGCTGAGTGATACTCTGTTGTGGAAATGTGCCACATTTTCTTTATTCATTCTTCAGCTGAGGGCATCTAAGTGGTTTTCAGGTTCTGGCTATTACAAATAAAGCTGCTATGAACATAGTGGAGCAAGTGTCCTTGTAGTATGATTGAGCATCCTATTGGTATTATATCAAGAGTGGTATAGCTGGGTCTTGAGGTAGATTGATTCCCAATTTCAAAGAAACCGCCATATTGATTTCCAAAGTGGCTGTACAAGTTTGCAGTTCCATCAGCAATGGAGGATGTTCCCCTTCCTCCACAACCTATCCAAAATAAGCTGTCATTTGTGTTTTTGATCTTAGCCATTCTAACAGATGTAAGATGGAATCTGAGTCATTTTGATATACATTTCCCTGATGACTAAGGATGTTGAACAATTCCTTAAATGTCTTTTGGCCATTTAAGATTATTATGTTGAGAATTCTCTGTTTAGGTCTGTACCCCATTTTTAAATTAGGTTTATTTTGGTATTTAGATATCTGATTTCTTGAGTTCTTTATATATTTTGGAGATCATTGGATGTGGGGTTGGTGAAGATCTTTTCCCATTCTGTAGGCTGTTGTTTTGTCCTACTGATGGTGTCCTTTGCCTTACAGAAGCTTTTCAGTTTCAGGAGGTCCCATTTATTAATTGTCTATCTTAGTATCTGTGCTACTGATGTTATATTCAGGACGTGGTCTCCTGTGCCAATACCTTTCTCTTCTATCAGGTTCAGTGTAACTGGATTTATGTTGAGGTCTTTGATCCACTTGGACTTGAGTTTTGTGCAGGGTGATAGATATGGATCTATTTACATTCTTCTACATATCAACATCCAGTTATGGCAACACCATTTGTTGAAGATGCTTTCTTTTTCCATTGTATAATTTTGGCTTCTTTGTCAAAAATCAGGTGTCCATAGGTGTGTGGATTTATGTCTGGGTCTTTGATTTGATTATATTAACCCACCTGTCTGTTTTTATACCAATGCCAAGCTGTTTTGATTACTATGTAGAGCTTGAGGTCAGGGGTGGTGATACTTCTGCAAGGTCTTTTATTGTACAGAATTGTTTTGCTATCTTGGATCTCTTGTTTTTCTGTATGAAGTTGAGTATTGTTCTTTCAAGGTCTGTTGTGGTAGTATTGTGTTCCCCAAAATATTGTGCACCCTAATAAACTTATCTGGGGTCAGAGACAGAACAGCCACTAGATACAAAGGCTAGAAAATGGTGGCATTCACACCTTTAATCCTAGCATTCCAGAGGCAGAAATCCATGTGTTCAAGGATACAGTCAAGCATGGTGACTCATGCCTTTAATCCCAGAAAGCTGAGCCTTTAATCCCAGGGAGTGATGTAGAAAGCAGAAAGGTATATAAGGTGAGAGGACCAGGAAAAAAAAACTAGAAGCATTTGGCTGGTTAAACTTTTAGGTTTTGAGCAGCACAGTTCAGCTGAGAGCCATTGGGATGAGGACACAGAAGCTTCCAGTCTGAGGAAACAGGACCAGCTGAGGAACTGCCGAGGTGAGGAAACTGTGGCTTGTTTTGTCTCTCTGATCTTCCAGTGTTCACCCCAATACCTGGCCCGGATTTGTTTTATTAATAAGAACTTTTAAGATTAATGCTACAGTCTGTAAAGAATTGTGTTGGAATTTTGATGGGGATTGTGTTGAATCTTTAGATTTGGCAAAATGGCCATTTTATTATGTTAATCCTACTGATCCATGAGCATGAGAGATCTTTCCATCTTCTGATATCTTCTTCAATTTCTTTCTTCAAAGACCTGAAGTTCTTGTCATACAGGTCTTTCACTTGCTCAGTTAGAGTTACCCCAAGGTATTTTATATTGTCTGTAAATGTGGCTGTTGTAAATGATGTTGATTCTCTGATTTTTTTCTCAGTCTGTTTATGGTTTGTATATAATTGAAGGGCTACAATTTTTTTTTTGAGTCAATCTTGTATCCAACCATTTGACTAAAGGTGTTCATCAGCTGTAGGAGTTCCCTGGTAGAGTTTTTGGGGTGAGTCCCTTATGTATACTAACATCTGCAAATAAAGATAGTTTGACTCCTTCCTTTCCAATTTGTGTCCCATTGATCTCCATAAGTTGTCTTAGTGCTCTAGCTAGAACTTCAAGTACTATGTTGAATAAATAATAGAGTGGACAGCCTTGTCTTTTCCTGATTTTAGTGGAATTGCTTTGAGTTTCTCTCCATTTAATTTGATGTTAGCTATTTGCTTGCTGTAAAGTGACTTTATTATGTTTAGGTATAGCTCTTCTATCTTTTATCTCTCCAAGACCTTTATCATAAAGGAGTGTTGGATTTTGTCAAAGGCTTTTCCAGCATCTAATGAGATGATCATGTGGTTTTTTTCTTTCAGTTTGTTTATATGGTAGATTACATTGACATATTTTCCTATGTTGAACCATCCCTGTATCTCTGGGATGAAGTCTACTTGATCAGGGTGGATGATCTTTTTGATATGTTCTTAGCTCCAGTTTACAAGTATTTTTTTTTTTTTTGTACTTTTGCATCAATGTTTAAATGAGAGAAATTGGTCTGTAATTCTCTTTCTTTGTTGAGTCTTTACGTGGTTTGGGTATCAGAGTAACTGTGGCCTCATAGAAAGAGTTTGGCAATGTTCCTTCTGTTTCTATTTTGTGGAATAATTTGAGAAGTACTGGGATTAGCTCTTTGAAAATCTGGTAGAATTCTACACTGAAACCATCTGGCCCTGAGCTTTTTTTTCCGGGAAGTGGAGTTGGGGAGACTTTTAATGGCTGCTTCTATTTCCTTAGGAATTGTAGGTCTATTTAAATGGTTTATGTGATCTTAATTTAATTTTGGTATGTAGTACCTATCAAGAAATGTGTCCATTTCGTCAGTGTTCTTCCTACATGCATGCTTACAGGCCAGAAGAGGGCACCAGATCTCATTATGGATGGTTGTGAGCCACCATGTGGTTGCTGGGAATTGAACTCAGGACCTCTGGAAGAACAACCAGTGCTCTTAACCGCTGAGCCATCTCTCCAGCCCTAGACTTTCTAATTTTGTGAAGTAAAGATTTTTGAAGTATGACCTAATGATTGTCTGAATTTCCTCAGTGTCTGTTATGTCCCCCTTTTTGTTTCTGATTTTGTTAATTTGAATATTCTCTCTCTGCCTTTTAGGTAGTTTGGATAAGGGTTTGTCTACCTTGCTGATTTTCTCAAAGAACCAACTCTTTGTTTCGTTGATTCTTTGTATTGTTCTCTTTGTTTCAATTTTATTGATTTCAGCCTTCAATTTGATTATTTTTTGTTGTCTACTCCTCCTAGGTGAGTTTGCTTCTTTTTGTTCTAGAGCTTTCAGGTGTGCTGTTAAGTCTCTGGTATGAGATTTCTCGGGATTCTTTATGCAGGCACTTAGTGCTATGAACTTTTCTCTTAGCACCAATTTCATTGTTTCCATGAGTTTGGGTATGTTGTGCATTCATTTTCATTGAATTGTAAGAGGTCTTTAATTTCTTTATTTCTTCCTTGACTCAGTGTAATTCATTTGGAGTTGTTCAGTTTCCATGAGTTTGTAGGTTTTCTGTAGTTTGTGTTGTTGTTGAACTCTAACTTTAATACTTGGTGATCTAATAAGATACAGGGGATTATTCAAAATTTTTTTGTATCTGTTAAGACTTGCTTTGATACAGAGTATATGACCAGTTTTGGAGAAGGTTCTATGTGGTGCTGAGAAGAAGGTATATTCTTTTGTGTTTGGGTAGGTGAAACATTCTGTAGATATCTGTTAGGTCCGTTTGAGTTATAACATCTATTAGTTCCATTATTTCTTTGTTTAGTTTCTGTCTAGGTGACCTGTCCACTGGTGAGAGTGGGGTGTTGAAGTGTCACACTGCTAATGTGTGGATTTCAACGTGTGATTTAAGCTTTAATGATGTTTCTTTTACAAATGTGGGTCCCTTGTATTTGGGGCATAGATTTTTAGAATTGAGACATCATTTGGTAGATTTGTCCTTTGGTGAATATAAAATGTCCTTCTAATCTCTTTTGATTAATTTTTAGTTTTATGTCTTTTTTTGTTAGATATTAGGATAGCTACTTGCTCCTTGGACCTTTTGATTGGAGAATTTTTTCCCAACCCTTTACTCTGAGGCAGTGTCTGTCTTTGTTGCTGAGAAGTGTTTCTTGTATGCTGCAGAAGGATGGATCCTGTTTTCATGTCCATTTTGTTAGCCTCTGTCTTTTTATAGGCAAATTGAGTCCATTGATATTGAGCAATATTAACTACCAGTTATTGTTAATTTCTGTTACTTTTGTTGTTGTTGTTTTTGGTGGTGGTGGTGCATGCGGGTGTACGTGTGTGTATGTGTGTGTTTCCCTTCTTCAAGTTTTGCTGGTGTGAGATTATTGACTGACTGTGTTTTCATGGGTATAACTAACTTCCTTGGGTTGGAGTTTTCCTTCCTGTACCTTCTCTAGGGCTGGATTTGTGAATAGATCTTGATTAAATTTGACTTTGTCATGAAATATCTTGTTTTCTCCATCTATGGTGATTGAAATTTTTGCTGGGTATAGTAGTCTGTGCTGGTATCCATGGTCTCTTAGAGTTTACATGTGGTCTGTTCAGACCCTTTTGGCTTTTAGAATCTCCATTGAGAAGTCTTTCAGGTGTAATTTTGATAAGTTTGCCTTTATATGTTACTTGGTCTTTTTCCTTTGCAGCTTTTAATATTTTTTTCTGTATGTTTAGTGTTTTGATTATTATGTGGCAAGAATCTTTTTTTTTCTGGTCATGTCTATTTGATGTTCTGTAAGCTTCTTCTATCTTTATAGGTATGTCCTTCTTTAGGTTGGGAAAATTTTCCTCTATGATTTTGTTGGATATATGTTCTGGGCCTATAAGCAAGCATTCTTCTTCTTCTGTTCTTATTATTCTTAGGTTTGATCTTTTCACAGGGTCTCAGATTTCCTGGATGTTTTGTGTTAGGAATCTTTCAGATTTAACATTTTCTTTGACTGATGAATCTATTTCCTCTATCCTATCTTCAATGCCTGAGATTCTCTCTTCCATCTCTTATATTCTGTTGGTGATGCTTGCATCTGTAGTTCCTGTTCACTTACCCAGATTTTCAATTTCCAGAATTCCCTGTTTGTGTTTTCTTTATTGCGTCCATTTCCACTTTCATGTCTTGAACTTCTGCGGTGAGCTCCTCGGCCAGCGAGGAAGAATGACCACCACTCAAGGATTCTTCTCAGATCACACTTTATTGGAGCGCCTCTTGGTTAAGGGAGAGCGGAGAGGTGAGGGGCCCCGAGAACTAAATTGCAGCTGCTTATATAGGGAATCAGGCAAACGTGCCGTACTGTGATTGGGTCCCGCCAGAATGCAAGCACGGGGAGCCACGGGATAGGCTGAGGACATAAGGTCGATTACCATACTCGCGCATGCGCGGACCTCAGGACACGTAGTCCCGAGAGCATAGCCATATATGGAGTTGTTTACAACTAGGCTGCCAGGAAGTCAGCGCCATCTTTGAATGGCAGCTCCCTACAAACTTCCACTTTCATGTCATGTGTGTTCATCAACTGTTCATTTTTTCTTGGTTTTCTTGACATTCTTTAATAGATTTATTGATTTCCTCCACTTTTTTTATTTGTCTTGTTCTCAATTTCTTTAAATATTTTTTTTTCATTTTCTCTTTAAAGACCTCTAAACATCTTCATAATTTTATTTTTAAGGTCATTTTCTTGGGCTTCAGCTGTACTGGAATGTTCAGGTCTTGCTGTCATAGGTTAGTTGGGTTCTGGTGGTAACATATTGTCTTTCTGTTACTGATTGTGTTCTTACACTGACATTCAGTCATCTGGATTCAGGATGATTATAGGTCTAGTTGTTTATTCCTGCGTTTGTCTTTGTTGGATGGGTATTTTTTTTTTCTTGTTTCTTTTCCTCTCTGGTTGCTATGAGCTGCAGGAATGTAGTAGGAATTCACCTGAATATGGTAAATTTATACCTGGAGGAATCAGGGGAATTCTTCCAGAGGAACCCCAAACTGAAGGAGTATTTGATGCATTCAGCTTTTAATATATCAACTGTTTCCTGCTATGAATTTCATATGTGCTGATAACTTCTCCCAAGAACTTTTAAACAGTGTATTTTACCTGAAATACTTCTCAGGCATACTAGCCAAAATGGCAAACAGTCTCCTGAATTAAGGTAAATATCCATATGGAGACACTGCCTAGGTCAGGCACATACTTTGTTTCTTGTACAAATTAAGCTCAGACCCTCCTTTCTTATATAACCTTAGTGATATTTATACTAACATTATTAGACTCCTAATGTTTTACTTAACCACTTCTAGGAATGTAGTTTGAGCACATAAACCTTTTCTGATGTATTAACCAATTTTAGCTCTTAATTGACCTCCTCCCTTAACACTCCCCTTTCGGGTTGTAAAAGAAAGCCTGACAGTCACTGCCTGAAGAAAACTCTTATCTGCCTTTATGACCCTGTAAGAATTCAAGCCAGTGACCTTGCCTTAGCCAGAGCATTGCTATTGTATGGGTATATAACTGTAAACCTCAGAGACTTCGAGAGACTGGATTGGAGAAGTGGATGGAGAACTAGAAGGACAAGATGGGAGAGGAGGAAGAGCTTGATGGGGAAGAACTAGGTGGGTAAGGAAATGAGAAAGACCAAGATGGGCAGAAACTAGATGTAGAATTAAGATAGCACTTAGAGGAACAGCAGAAAGATGTAGAGAGAATCGGGCAAGAAAGGAGCTAAGTGTGAGAGCAGAAAAGAAGCTGTGTAGAGAGAGAATTGACTCCGAAGAATAAAGTATATAGACTAAAGAGTTTCGTGTATGTAGATTTATTAGTGAACCTCTCAGATTAATCTGCCACCAGTACTGTCTCTTCTGGAACTCCTGGTGAAGGCTATTAAGGGCTGGACCCCAATATAATAGCTTTCATTTTCTGGTCTTCTGGCCCAAATGTCATGGGATCTTGTGACTGGTGTGTCTTCAGGTCCAGTAGGGTGTCTCTTCTGGGTTCTTGGGGTCCCCTGATCAGGTCTAGCCTATGGTAAAGCCAAAGTCTTCTTGGTCTCTAGATTCGGCCTGGCCTCCACTAAACTGAGTCACCTTCTGGGGTACCTAGAGCAGCCTGACCTCCAGTGGAGCTGCTGGGGCTGTTCTTCTGACTGGTGTGATCGGTACCTGGGCCTAGGTGTCTGACTGGTCCAGACTGGTGTGGATTGTGTCTGAGCATATGGAGTCTGCCGAGTTCTGGGAAGGTGACCTGTGTCTCAGTGGCAGAAGTCTGCTGGAGTTAAGGGCAGGGCTCAGTAGCAGCAGGGCCAGCCAGGGATGAGTTTCAGGTGACAGGGTCCAGTGAGGGGTCCAATTCCATTGGCATGAAAATTACTCACTGTTCTGGCCTTGTGTGGCCTGGGCCTGCTAGGCAGAAGTCTTCTGAGGTTCTGTTTATTCTTTACTGAAGCACAGTCCTCTCTTCCTGCTCACAATTTCACTTTCTAATAGTTCAGTTACCCATAGTTAATCTTCATCTAAACTAGAAATGAATAAGTCATATGTTTTAAATTGTGTACTGTTCTAAATATCAAAATCTCAGGCTATCAAGCTCCATCCTATTTGGATTTGAATTATCCAATTTGAATTACCCAAGCATCGGCAGCCATGCCAATGGAGGTGTGCTGGTTGGCGGTGTAGCGAGCACGTACCCCGGTATGGGGGAGGAATAATCACTCTTGATGCAGACTTGGTGTAACACTCATTTATTTACACAGTAAGATTACAAGCAATATTCATCCTGTCTTCCAAATGGAAGCAGGAGTACCTCTCCAGGTGTACAGGTCCGGACTCGCCACGTCTGTTCCTCTGGATCTTGGGTCAGCCTTCCTCAGGTCAGCCACGTCTGCACTGGGGACAGGATCTCACGTCTCTGGCGGAGAGTCGTCTCATGCTAGGGCCTGACGAACTCTGTTGGTCGGGTCTGAGGCTTCATCTTTTATATTCTTTCCTGCTGGGTTTCTAGTCTTATCCCTAATTCCACACATAGCTTATAGCTTATCACTGTTCCATTTGTGGTTTACTTACATCATTCTATTGCTTATCACTCCTGACCAGGGTTGTTCACCCTAGGCCTTACATGTGTTCCTTACATTCCATCCCCTGATGCCTGAAATGTCTTCAACATAAAAGGCATCACATGAGGTCGCAGCCTGGGAATTTACAATATATTATCCTAATTTATTAATCCTAGGCATTCTTATCCTTCTCATTCTGGGTGGTTTTATTTTTATGTTTTTTCTCTATATATGCATTATATAACTTCAACCAAGTGCTATAAGCTGCAAATTCTTTTAACAACATCTATAACAAAATCTCTACACAATATTCTAGTACATATGCTTTGTAAATACATTGTTCTCCTGTTTCCCCACTGTGGCTCATTCAGGAAATCTTTATCAATACTTATTATTGCTTCATCAGGATTATGTTTTAGCCATGTTCTCTATGTTTCATATATTTTGTGATTACCGCAGCCCACATAAACCGCAGCTAAATCAGCGCTTATATGTAGGGCTGCATCCATGTTATTTCTGTGAATTTTATACATTCCATTCACCCTATAAATACTAGATTGCATGGTTCCATAATATCTCATGTATCCATCTCCAATTAATCTCATATCATGTATACCTCTTTCTATTGCAAGTGGAACGTTAAGTGCATCAAGAGCATTGGGAGGTTGTCTACCTCACCTGGTTCTGATAGGTAGAACATTGCATATTTATGAGTGCAGTATTTGCATCCCTGTATCATTCCTGCCATAGATAATATACCTATTCTATAGAAAATATCAGACAATGGTTCCATATATTTTTGGTTTGTGGTATATAATAATTATACATTCCATTTGTACTAAGTAAATCGAAGCGTCTGCCTGACGATTCCAAAGTTGGTTTCCTGTTACTTGATTCCTGTAAGACATCTTAAGCATGGAGTTATTTGATTTTTTTCAGACAAACATAAAGCAATACTTATCCCTAAAATTACTAAAAACCAAAAGTTGCTAACTTTATCCAATGCCACCATGTGTAAATTGTGTACATATTAGATCTAATCTGACTAATCTGCCTAAATAATCCAAAAGCTGCATTTCTGCATCTGTTTTCGCCCAGTCCTTGTGTATGTATGTATTTGTTCTTAACAGATTCACTAGATTGTGCGTTTGTGCTTGTGATGTATGTATGGCTGCATCTTGTTCTTAATTTTGTTATGTATGGATTCTAGTTGTTTCTGATTGAAATCTGCAATGTGTTGTAACTCATTGCTTGTTTTACAAATGTTTGTGTGATGTTCTAATTCTGTTGGTCGTTAAATAAGTGTGAGCCATCAAAAATAATGTTTCTCTTCTAGTGTTAAGGTGGTCACTCTTTGTTTGGTTATGTTTTTACCATCATAATTAGTGAAATTCATTTGTAGGATGCTAAGTTGTGTACCATTATAGCATCCTGATTCTGTAATAATTGAATGTTGTGATATCATCATTCATTGTGGTTTCATTAAGAATTTATGCAGCTAACTAAAGTAGGTAAATATTTAGCACATATCAAGAAAGTGTTAATCTCCTGTATCTTCTAGTGACTGTGTGATGGTAGTTATTGCCAATTGACTAGTTTCAAGTGTGCATTCTGGCAGATGTGGATAAACGTATATATTTGCTCCTAATGATATGGAATCTTCTAATGGTATGTATATACCGGTGTGTCATTCATATTGGTCCATAAGTAATGGTCTATGGTACTAAATATTGGTGGTTCCATTCTGATACTCCTGTTCTTTCAGTATATAACTGTGGTATCGCCTTGGAATGATACGCTGAAAATGAATTTTGTAAGAAGATCTGTACTAAATGTATATTGCACAATCCATCTGTGCATGAGCTTTCATATTCAGGGTTTAGTATACTTTGATATTCTCTTGTTCTTCTCCCTAACCCTGTGCTAAATAAACTATTTAATTCATTATTCATATTACTGACTTGAGTTCGATACATTTGACACATCATCAATGTTATGGTTAGTATTATAAGTTTTGCTTGAGAGGAGAATTGTTCCTTATAAAGGTCTTGTGGCATTTTTATCTCACCTTGCATAGTTTGTATTAGTGTGTGCATGCCATCTATAGAATTTGATGTGGCTGCTAAAAGCTTCTGCTGTTTTCTTATTTACTTCTTGTATGTGGTATATTTCCGCCTTTATTGGTTCTCTCATTGCTGCTGATACTCCTCCACCCATTATTCCACCTAAAATTGCTCCTGCCATAAAGGCTGCTACTGCCATTGCTTGTAGTGGTTTTCTTCCTACTCTGGTTGGTGATGAGTAGTCTAAATCGAATCTAAAGTTCACATCACTACAATATTCTATTAGGTGGTTTCAGTGCTGTCAAGTCTACTGTAATTTCAATTTTTCTAATCCTAGGGTATAAGACTAATGTAGCTGGATTTTTTAGGTCTGGTATAATAGCCGGTGCCTTGACTACTCTTGGGGTTCCTTCTGGTGGTATTAGGTATCCTTTTGGAAAATGAGCAGTATATAATCCAATATTTTCTTTATTTGGTCTGGTCATATTTCCTCTAAATATAATTAATGGTGTGTTGGAATGTTCGCTGAGAAAATCCTTACTTCTTGATATCGGGAGATAATATATTTTATCCCAATACTGTGTATGTGATTTCATTGATCCTCTAGGTTTATGTGCTACCCATTCGGCCTTATTCCATTCTTTATATTGTGGACTTGGCATTAACATGTAGAAATAATATGGGAGATTATGGTGTTGTAATTCAATTACTCTATCCATTTCATAATCCAAAGTTTGCCAAAAACTACCTGATCTAGTTATCCCATTTTTATAATGTACCATTAGGTCATCTGGATCCATAACCTTATTGATTCTCATAGCTTTTGCCATTTGTACATATGGTGGAATATATTCTACCTCCCTTATACCTGTAAAATTGTATGCCTTTTGTTCAATTGCCCTATTAAATATGAAAATTTTTTTTGCTGCTACTTCATCTGTAGTAACATTGGCACTGACTTCCCAGGGTATGAGCATGTCCAGTAAGTCTTTAGATTCGTGAAACCAGCAAATTGATATCTTACTGCACCTAGCATGTTATGTATTTTATATTTTGGTTCATGTATCATGCCTATGGGTAATATTGGTGTGCTGTCAAATTTGACTAGTGACATATATTTGTTTATTATGGTAATTTTACCATATATATTCATATTTATTATTGTGGTTGCTTTATTTGTGGTACAGTTAGTCTGTACCGCTGTATTATTTGTTTCAGTAAAGCATGATAATTTGCTTCTCAAGCTTGTGGCACCTTGTGTTAGTGATTTTGCTAAGGTTAGGTTAAAAAGTCCCAAATTACTTGCTTGTGTAAAATAGGTTGGATATGACTGTTGGTCATCATTAAATCTCATTATTGCCTGGACCTGTTTAGCAGCTGTTATATTTGCAGTACTGTCCGCAAAAATTCCTAGCCATGGTATTTCCTGGCCTATTGTATCTGTGATTGCTATTAAATCTTGTACTAACCTCAATGTTCTTCCAGTAAGTAAAGGTCCTACATGTAGGTCCACTGTGGTTTTCATATTGTTGTTTTGTCTAATGTTTGTATTTGCTTCGGACATGTTTATACATGCATATGCAAAAGAGTGTCTTTCCCTGTGTAATGTGGAATTTACTGTAAATATGCAGATGTGTGTTGTGGTGTCTGTGTTGCAATCATATTTAGGTTTCATTGTGTGTCTCATTGAAGCCCAAGGTTGTTGTATAATATCTGTAAGTATGATTGGGAATCTCCAATGTTCTACTCATAATTGCAATATCTTTGTCCAGTCATCCCATTTCCATTCCCTTCCTTTTACTGATGGGTTATCTGTGCTATATAATACAGAGAAGTTACCACAGAATAGCAAATTGGGATAGTCTGCTATGCATAACCAGTTAGTATTATTTTGTCCTGGTACATCTAATTTATGTTTTTTTAGTTCCATAAGTTATTGGAACATCTATTTCCCTAGGGTTTGGGTAATGGTATTATTCCAGATACTACTGGCCATGGTTTTACCATTTCACCATCATTGCATGCTGTCCAACTCATAGGGTTGCATGGGTTTATAGGTGTTTTAGAATATGTCTAGTAGGGTAATCACCATCATAATAATCATCATTGTAATTATACACTTGTTCTTCCCACCTCTCTGATGTCTTATTTTACAGCATACCTATCTCCTCCATTTGTTGTGCTATTACTGGTGCGAAATATTGTCTCACAAAGGAGCTATTCATGCCTAGTTCGCAGTCAAATTCTGGTTCTGTCTCTATTCCCATTGTATTGGTCCTATAGTGTGAGTTTACCCTTAATGTGTTTGTTCTGATATGTGAATTCTTTGTCCAATACATCACATTTGCTATTCTTACTGCCTCCTGTGCAGATAGTGTATCCAGCATACTGTGAAGTTGGCTGCTCTGGATGCTGCAGAAGCATATCCAGGATTGGTATTGTTGACTGTATTGTGTGAGTAGCTTCTTTGGTAAATGATGTTACAGAAGGGAAAAACAAATTCTACGATTGGCAGTACTATGTATACTGCAATGGCTATTAGCCAAATCGTCAGGAGGTTTGCCCTTATGAATATCACCTCCCTGACACACATTTATGCTATATCCTCCAGCCTGGCTAATTTCAAGTCCTTTTCACCTTGAGTTATCCACACGCTGTTTCCTGTTCCTGGTGCTATTATTTCTGCTGGGGATAATTTGTTATTCTTCCAATTCCTGTAAAGGCAATTAGGATTCCTTATTACTTCTCTATCTGTAACTGTAGGATAATCTATTGTATGTTGTTTTTGTATAGCTTCTTCTATTGGTGACTTCCTATTTATTCTGGGTCTGATATTCAATTCATAAGTTGCTATTTTTATTGCTAATGACAGTGGTATTCCCTTATGCATCTCTAGCTGTTTTTTAATCATTCCATTTCATCTTTCTATTGCTCTGGCTGCTGTCGGTGTATAGGCTCTATGGAAGTCCCATTGAATGTTTAAGTTTCTAGCCATTCTTTGTGTTTTGGCTCCTGTGAAATGAGTTCCTTGGTCTGATTGTATTATATCAGGTGTTCCATATGCTGTGCACCATCTCCAGACTGTAAGTATCGTTGTGTTTTGGTCTGGGTGTGTGCTTTCTTGGGCCATCCCAAGACCTGTCGTTATGTCTACTAGGGTACAGCAATATTTTCCCTTAAAGTTGTTTAATGGTCCTATGAAGTCTATCTGTAGGATTCTATTAAATCTATTTGGTGTCCTATTATCCCTTGGTAATTGTGTGTTAATCTTGTCATAGCCTTTGGGCAATTGTTGCAACTATTGATTGCTGTTCTTATTGTCTGCCATGTTATCTTAAGATTTCTTTTATTGAACCAACTTTTTAGTGCATGTGTACCTATGTGTCCTAACTGCTCATGGACTTTCAGTATCTCTTCTGTACTTATAGGTATGTCCTTAGTTGATGGTCTTACCTGTATCCATTCTCTCTGTATTTTACCCTTTCCTGTTTCTGGATCAATGTTTGCCTTCCATGTACCTTTTAATGTTATACTTAACGCTGAAGCTAGTTTGTCTACTGCTTCATTGTTTTTACTTGTCTCATCCTGTTTCTTGGTATGTGCATCTACATGGTATACTATGATTTCGATTAGTCTGCTTGCTTCATCCAATTCCTGCCATGCTGCCTTTGACCATATGTCTTTACCATTAATTTTCCATCCATTATTTCTCCATTTACCTGACCATACTGCTATGCCATTTGCCACACACCATGAATCAGTGTATAAATAAATTTGTTTATAATTGTCCTTTATGGTTTGTCTTATCGCCAACAGTGCAGCTATAACTTCTGCATGTTGGGCTGATTTATCAGTGCCCTGGTCTGTAATGACAATTCCATCCCCAGGTCTATAAGCGGCTGCTTTCCATCTCACTTTGTTGTTCACTGTGGTTGCTGATCCATCGGTGAATCAGGCATTAACCAGAGAGGGATCGTACTCTCTAGTTCCCCAATGGCCCATTGATACCTGTTTCTGGGGAGGGGTTGAGATTGGGAAAATGTATCCCTCTGGAGTCATGGGCCTGTCGGACTGAAGTATCGACTCAGATACCGCTGGTACCGACCCCTTTGCTGACAGAGGTGTTGATCGAAGGAACTCCTGAAGGTACCATTTCCATTGAAGTACCTTTCCTTCCATGGGTAGTCCAGCCCATGCCTCTCCTGGTGACTTTACCCAGTCCAAAATGGGTATATGTGATCGGAGAGTCACATGATTCTCTTTGAGCAGTGAGTGGATTGTCCTGAATGCCTCGTAGGCTGTCCATATGGTTCTTTCAAACAGCGAGTATTTGTTCTCTGACCATGGGAATTTCTTGCAGTAGAAGCCTATTGGCGTTTCTCTGTCTTTATTTTTTGAAAATATATTACCACAGCCCTGCATATACAAGATGTCCACAAATACATGGTCACCAGGCTGTATATAATATAGGTTTATATATTCCAGTACCAGTTTAATGGCATTTTCACAGTTTTGGTCCCATTCAAAATCCTGTGCTTTCTTTGTTATTTTATATAAAGGCTGTAATATGATCTGTAGGTATGGGATATGTTGTCTCCAATATGCAAATAGGCCAATTAGATGTTGTACCTCAGTTTTATTCTGAGGTCGCTAATTTGTTTTAATTTGTCTATTACTGTTTCAGGTATTGTTGGTCCTTCTGTAGTCCAATGTACCCTAAGAATTTTACTTCTGCCCTGCTTTATTTACTTTTTCTAGATTTGTAGTCCATCCTTCATTTCTTAAATGTTGAATTAGTTTCTCTAATGTACTTTGTACTTTTTCAATGGATTGTCCTACTATCATTATATCATCTACATAGGTGTATATGTTACATTCTGATTCTGGTTCAAAATTCTTTAATGTAGTTGTTAGGGTGTTGTGTGCAATAATAGGACTGTTCAAATACCCTTGAGGAAGTCTCAAGAATTGATATTGCTGTCCTTGCCATATAATGTAGTAAGTTCCCTAGATGTTGGGTGAAATGGGATTCCAAAGAACATATCACTTAAGTCTATAGTTGCCATTGCCTTTGGAGCTGAATTTTTAATTCTAAGAAAGATGTCTTCCACATTGGGAAGTTGTCCTGGAAGTTTGGGTGTTTTTTTCATTTATTCTTTTGAAGTCAACTGTAAATCTCCATTTGCCATTAGGTTTCAACACCGGCCATACCAGGCTGCTATAATTGAATGATTGAGATTTCTCTATAATGACTTCTTTTAGCAAAGTTTGTATAGTCTCTGTTATTTCCTTGATACCTCCTTTGATAGGGTATTGTGCCGTGAAGGTCTGGGGTGTGTGTGTGGTAATTTAATAGGTTGTATTTTTACTTCTGCTAGATTACATCTGACCTTAGCTATTCTCTTATTATTTAGAAAGTCTGGGAATAATTTTCTTATTTCTTTAATGCCTAGGATTTTACAGGGTGCATTGAATCTAGCTGCTTCAATCTCATATTCCTTATTATATAATTTGAGTCTTAATTTTATTACTGGTACTTCTGTTTCTGCTGCTACTCCCTGTATTATAATCCTTTTGTCGGTTTTAAAATATTCTGTAAATTCCGTTATTATACTAATTTCAGAACCTGTATCTATTAGCCATTTTACTATTCTCGGCCCTTTGTTAGTTATTATAGGTATAGCTACGAATGGTCTACCAGCCGGGTTGATCAAGTCCATCTTGGTATGTAGCGTCTGGGGGGTCCTACTCTTGGGGGCCTGTGGTTGTTCTGATTAAAAAACTTTGGTCTGAAATTTGGTTTGAAATTTCGATTGCCTAAAAAAGGTTTTGGTTGGGATGTCTGTCTCCATGGGTTGCTCTGTGTCTCTCTCCATGGGATATTTTTCCTTCCTGTCAACCTTCTAATCAGGTTCCATGGTTTGTTTGCATTCTGTCTTATGGGCATTTGATTAGGTTTCCCAAATGGTCTTATGTTAGAAAATCATTGTGTAACTGTCTCCTCGTCCTGTTTCTTATTAACATTAAATGACACTACCTTATCTATTTCCACTTTCCTGTAAGAGTTAAAGAATTCCATGGCATCTGAGATGGTTTGACATGCTTGCAGGGGTCCAGCTAGGCTCATTTTAAGGTGTGCTGGAGCTCCTTTAATAATGATCTTTTTAAACTGTGGTGTAAAATGTGCAGCTTGAGGTGTGGGTACCTGGTTGTATATGAAATATAATATACTTAATTTCCTACATTGTTTTATGGCTTGTGCATATGTTGTCCACTGTGCTGCTGATTCAAATTGAGTGAGGTCTAGTGTTGGAAATGCAAATCTCCAAGCTGCAGTAATCCAATCTAATAGTGGACGTGTATCGCCTTTTGATGTCTCAATTACATGCTCTAGAGCTTCCGATACTGAGGGGTTCTCTACTATGTTTCTGATCTTCCTCATTTCTAGATCAGTTAACATGACTGTGTCAGCTCCCTTTTCCCACAGTCGACACATATATTCTGCATCTTTCTGTCCATTTTGGGCATAACCTTTCTGTAATTCTGAGATCTCCTGAGGAGTATATGGCCTGATTTCCTCAAACTTCGTTCCCATTTCAAATTTGGGACAGTTACTACCTCCTCCAGTGCTGAAGGGGTTCAGAGCTGACACAGTACTTCTAATAAGAGTTCTCGTACTTTGGGTAGAGACAGGAAATGATGGTGCAGTGTTACATCTGTTCCATCCAGGAGCAGCGCTACACTCCTGTTCCTTCCTCACTATGTTTAAGGCTAGCCTTTTGCCCATCAATCTGTCCTTATCAATATCCTGCACCGTTTTCATAAGCAGTGCGGTAGTTTGTGCCTTGCTCCATCCCTCTAATTCTTGTTCTACCACATCCGGATTTGTTATATTTAGTACTGACTTCATGCCGGCCTTATTTTTAACCTTGGAGGCGACTTTCCCCCACTGTTCTTCAACTGCATCTTGGTATTCTCTACCTGTCACCGGGGAGATGTTAGTCTTCTTAAATTTCTTAATTAATCTATTCACTGTAAGTGGTATACCAAGCCGTACAAAAATTTAATTAATTTTTTCCTACGGTACCACTCCCAGTCACTAATTCACTTAGACTGATTCAAGAATCAGTTATCAATTTTTCAAACTTTAAATCCGCAGTCCTTTCTATCCTTTTGGCAGCCAGTGCTCATTTAGCTCTTTCCAGCACTTCCGCTCTTCCCAGGGGTCTAGGTTGGCATCAAGGTGTCCGGTATTCTTTTCGGTACTCCACACCCTTAGGGAGGGTAGTGTTTCCTGTCTGCTTCTGATACTCTCTCTCCTACCAGTTCTTCCTCCTTGGACCTTCAGATTTTCTTTAGTTGACTTCGAGGAGTTGATTTCTCAGAGCGGCTTTGAGGTCACTTGCTAGTTTATTTAGTTTCCTATAATTTGTTACTCCACCAGAGTAATAGCCAATTCTTCTGTATTAAGCGAGATACATTCCTCAGTGCTCAGTGGTCAAGGTGGTTTTAAGCCCCAAATCCTGCCGACTACGCCAACTGTAGCGAGCACATACCCCAGTTACAGGGGAGGAATAATCACTCTTGATGCAGATTTGGTGTAACACTCATTTATTCACACAGTAAGATTACAAGCAATATTCATCCTGTCTTCCAAATGGAAGCAGGAGTACCTCTCCAGGTGTACAGGTCCAGACTCGCCACGTCTGTTCCTCTGGATCTTGGGTCAGCTTCCTCAGGTCAGCCACGTCTGCACTGGGGACAGGATCTCACGTCTCTGGCAGAGGAGAGTCGTCTCGCGCGAGGGCCTGACGAGCTCTGTTGGTCGGATCTGAGGCTTCATCTTTTATATTCTTTCCTGGCTGGGTTTCTAGTCTTATCCCTACTTCCACACATAGCTTATAGCTTATCACTACTCCATTCATAATTTACTTACATCATTCTTTGTTTATCACTCCTGACCAGGGTTGTTCACCCTAGGCCTTACATGTGTTCCTTACAGGCAGAAAAATCATGAGCCATGATTACCTTTCTAGAGCTTTATTAGGAGAGAGAGAGGAGAGAGAGAGAGAGAGAGAGAGAGAGAGAGAGAGAGAGAGAGAGAGAGAGAGAGAAAGGACCACATGGAGGGGAAAGTACAGAAGGAGAGAGTGGGAAAAAGAGAACGCACAGAGGGCACATGTGTTTTTCAGGCTGGGACACCGTCGCAGGCTGGTGATGTAATTAAGGACATAATCCTTACATCTATTCCTTAGCAGCAGCTGTCCAGTGTGTCTACCCTGTAGAAGCTACCTGCCTGTTAGGCTCATGGTTATCTCGACAATCACATTGATGGTCTTGGTATCACAGTGCTTGTGTTTAAGGATCCTTTGTTCTACTTCCCAACAGCTCTAGAGTGAAGAAGTCGTGATGCTGGCGGTTTGGGTCTGTCAGAGAGAAGTCGCCATCTGCATTCTCTAACTGAAGAGGTGAAAATTCTCAACCAGGAGAAG
>NW_023505838.1:0-26758 GCF_004664715.2 Peromyscus leucopus | reverse complement strand
AGACACTCAAATAGATTCACTTTACATTACTTTTTTAAATGATAGAATAGTAGTTAATCCTTGATGTTGAGACTAAAAAGATGACATGAGACTACTATGCCTGTAAACTTTAGTTTCTTTAGAAGTGTTTCTATATGACAAGAGAACAAATAAGTGGAGGGTGACCTGACATAAATTTGATCAACATTCTGAGTATTTCTTTTTCAATATAAAAACCTTTGGAATTCGACTAATAATGTTAGTCTTAAAGTATCAGCAAGGAAAACAACTTCATGTAAGTGACAGCTTTGTGTGTTTAGAGACTGGATTCCTTAGGGACAAGTCTCTGGTTTTCTTTGACAGTTTTTCGCTCAGTGTTTCCCAGGAACAAACGGCATTTTAGTGTTTGTGTGTCTGTCTTGTTTGACATGTATATAGACATTGGATTTTCATTTCACGTATGAGCAGGAATCACTGATTCAAATAGTCTGCAGCAACAATCTGACAATGCTAGCAAATAAATTATACTGTCAATCTCGTAAACATTAGTAAATCCGAGTATTAAAAATTAATATTGAGTAGTAGTAGTTAGCTTTAAGAATATGGAGTTATAAAATTAGGTAGCTTCTTTGCTGCGTGTATTAAATACTGAGGCTAAAAGAGATGGCTCACTTCGCTACTTTAGTAACTTTGGTATGCCCACTACTCTTCCAGAGGACCTGAGTTCAGTCCCAGCTGGTCATTTTGCGTTCCATTGCTCACCACCACTGTAACTCCAGCACATGGAACCCAATGCACTTTCATCAGGCTCCTTAGGTACCCACACACATGCACACATACCTACACACAAGACAGACACAACACATTCACAACAAGACACACAGACACACACCACACACAACAACACACACCAAATTAAAAAATAAGAGCTTGCTGGTGGTGCAACCTTTAATCCCGACAGTCAGGAGGCAGGCAGCAGGCAGATCTGTGAGTTCAAAGCCAGCCTGGGTCTACAGAGTGAGTTCCAGAATAGCCAGGGCTACATAGAGAAACCCTGTCTCAAAAAAACAATAATAATAAATTAAAAATGTTCAGCATCCCTTTATCATTATCCAGTGCCTAAAAGAGTTTTTTTTTTCTTTAATACAACCTTCTTCACATTTTCTATTTTTCTTGACCACAGAACATGAAAACATTGCTATAGGGTATTTAAGGAAATCGACTTCATTGTGACTAAGATTGTTTTAGTAATTTTTTTAAGGGCACTAGATGGCGACCTTGACTTTAATTAAAAAAAAGTTTCATTACTACTTTTGCCTCAACCGAAGTGCCACTACAGATTTAGAAGAAACAAGGTAATGCTACACCTCACAGCTGGATTGCTGGAATCCCACCATGTCTAGGTTTTCAGCTTTGAAGCTGGAACCAGAATGGCAGAGTAACCAATATCATGACATCACAGCTTGAAGTGGGACTTCCATACTGCCCTGGACTTGGAGTTGGCCTTCAGCCTTTCATCTTCCTCCTTTATAATATAAGGTCTTTGGGTGAGGTCAGCTTATCAGACTTTCCTTGTGATCTAAATTACATATTTTTAAACTAATGAACAAGATTTTTTTTCAGTAGGCATCAAACATTATTTAAGTTAAAAGTGACTCACTTAAAAATTAGTTTAATTTAGGAAGTGGTGGGTTTAGAGTTCTGACATACATGTGGCATCCTGGCTTAAATGTCCCTTTAATAGGCAGAAGAAGCCCTTAAAAATTGTCTTTGTTGCTGACAAACAGATATGGGGAGAGTTCTCAAGAATCTTTAGGAAACTATTGTTTCAGTAAGCAATGTTGAAAGTGTTGCCCTGGGCTTTTAAAATGATAGGTTCCCCCCCCCCCCCCCGCCATGGAGTATATTTTTAAAATTACCCATTATTTTGAGTATTTCTAAAAAGGATTGTAGCAGATTCCGTTTTCACACATAGTGGTGATGCAGAAAGTAGTAACCACAGACAACTGAGTCTGGGGTGGAGGTATCTGCTTTCCTTAAGAAACCTAGATGTGCTTAATAGTTCTAACCTAATGTAGTCAGGTGAGGAAAGCTAGCACTAGGTAACAGAAGAATTTCCAAAAGAAAATGTATTTTAGGGTTTATTTAAAAGCCAAAGCATATGATTGCTTTCCTTTTATGTATTGTTTCAGACCAGGTAGTATACTTATTTTTTTTTGTAAGTAAAAGTCACACGCTATTTTTCTTTTTAAAGGAAAGTGATTACTAGGGAAAGAAAACTCTGGATTTTAGTTGCATCTACTAAAATTTGCTAACTTGTTCATTACCTGAAAGAATGTCCCACCCCATTCACCAAATAAATGGAAAACAATGATTTTTTTCTTTTATAAAACATGCTCTCTGTGGTGTACAACAGATATCTTTAAAATGTAGTAATTACTAAATACTCGGGATCAAAGTCTGTAATAATTCCGTCAGCACTGGCCGGATGATGGGTGCACAGATACGGGAGAAACAAAGATGAATACAGTTGCAGTTTCCAAACTCAACTGGGAGCGTGAGGCAGCAGTTGAGCAGCTGCAGAAGCCGCTTCAGAGCCCCGAAAGATGATATTTGGGTGCTCAACACGCAATATTTAACTGGAGCCGATGAAATAAAATCCAGACTTTAAACTGTTCACAATCAATGCCGGCCTTTGAATTTTCCATAAACACTTGGCTTATCATGATAGGCTCATCCAGCTTCCCCTCCATTTGTTTTAGTCCACAATTTCCAGTAAAGTTATGTGCTACTCAAACTCGGAATTGCTATCATTGCTGTTGCCCTGTTGGTCATTCTTATTAGTGAAGGTCTCGACCTCAGTACTTGACAGTGAGGAGTGATGCACACACATGCGCCTTCTCTCATGACCACATCCAGGCGTGCAGAGCGGAAAAGAAGGAAATGGCGAAATGAAAGATAGGTTTCTTTAGGTTCTTTAGGTTGTCTAAAGGCAATTTAATATTTATGAAATCTCTCTCTCTCTCTCTCACACACACACACACATTCTCTCTCTCTCTCTCTCCTCTCTCTCTCTCTCTCTCTCTCTCTCTCTCTCAGGATCCAGTTACAAGCACTGCGTCATCCTCGAGAGATCACATGGTAATTGTTGCTATTTCAAGGATCAAGTGTCATAAAGCACCCCATCCCACTCCCTTCTTTTGGTACCATATAGCCTAGAAGAGTGACTGTGTGATGGAGTGAGCACAGGCTCTCTGGTCCAACCCTCCGTAGAAACCAGGCTCTCGGTGGGTGGCGCTCGCTACTCTCACCAAGCGACTGGGAAAGGGGGACGAGGGAGGGGGGGTCTCAGGGGAGGAAGGGCGACTCTAATTGGTTTCTCAATGAAAGATAATCACCTATTCCCCAGAGACGCTAGGGATTAGCACTCTGCCTCTCCTCTGCTTCCTTTTAGACGCCTCATCTCCCCTCGGAGCTTCTAGTCCATTCAGCAGAAGCGATCGCAGGAGCGGGCCGCACTCAGTGCTCCGGGCTGAGCGCCCCAGACCCTGGTCGCTGCGCTCCCTTGCCGTCCCGTCGCCCGCGCGCCGCGGGAGGAAAAGTTTCGAAGAGGGGATCTGGCTTCACCATAAAAAAAAATGAGCGAACTGGAGGAAGACTTTGCGAAGATCCTCATGCTCAAGGAGGAGAGGATCAAAGAGCTGGAGAAGCGGCTGTCAGAGAAGGAGGAAGAAATCCAGGAGCTGAAGAGGAAGCTCCACAAATGCCAGTCGGTGCTGCCGGTGCCCTCCACCCACATCGGCCCGCGACCACCCGGGCACAGGGCATCTCGCGGAGCCGCAGACTTACAGGTCCTTCCACGACCTGCGCCAGGCGTTCCGGAAGTTCACCAAATCCGAGAGGTAGGCGCAGGGCGTCGCGGGGCAGGGGCCACTCTCTCCCGGCGCCCGTGGGGACTGCGCTCGGGGCCGGGGAAGGGGGTGGGGTGGGGGCTGCGGCTCCGGGCTAGCGCAGGGCGCCCCCTGCTCGCCGTGCGCGTCCGGGAAGGGGAAGTGTTTATTTTGTTTCTGCGCATCACGTGCTGTGGTTGTCTCCGGCGGGCTGGGAAAGGCGAGCTCTTCGCGGAGACGCGCCCCTGTGGCGTGGGGGTGGGGAGAAGGACCTCGGAAAGTTTGCTACCCTGCGCTCGACGGCGCGGGCTGCTGCCTCTCCTCGGGGCGTCCACACAGGGACTGAACCCTGACCGTCCTCGGGCCTGGAGAATTTCCCAGAGGCCATCCCTGGACCCAGGCCTCGGAGTGACCTGAGGCTGGCTGAGGTCGAGTTCAGTTTAGGGACAGAGTCTGTCGGGATACAGTGAGCTTTGCCAAGAGGCTCTGGCCGGGTTGGTGCGAACCGGGGGCTGGGCTCCACACCCATAGATCCAGCCTCCGGCAAGGGATTGGAGGGAAGGGTATTCACAGGGTCACTTTCAGGGGAGCCGTGATGTCATCAAGAGAAGGCCCAAGAAACCCACTCTGGGTACTCATTAGCTCTACTTCTGCCGCTTCCACAAGTGCCACTCTTTGTCGCCCTGAGCTTGGTGGAGGTTGGGTCACCTTGCACGTGGGGCAGGTTAGGGACAACTGCTCAACCCAGTACAAAGGGGACAGAGCGTCTGTTTGCTTCAATTTCAACCCCTTCTTGGAAAAGTTGGGGTAGGGAGCGAAGGCGAGTGCTTTCTCTGGGCGCCACCTCGCTTCTCCCTTTTCTTCCTCCCTGGCATTTTTAAGAGCCAAATTCTTCCATTTCAAAGTTGTGTGGCTTCTTCAGAGGAGGCTGGGTGGATTTGGGCCACAGTAGGAAGATTTTGCACTCCATGCCGCCGCCTTCGCGGAGAAGCTGATCGATCGGTTGCAGCGTTAAAGCCCTGTGGACATTAGGGAGAGGAAGCGCAGACTCCAAAGCCCATTACTGGCTTTAGTCTCTGGAAGTGCAGGGCCGAAAGTGCCTTTCTCAGGATATTGAATATTCCATTAGGCGTGCCTTCATGCCCGCCTACCTCTTACCCTTTCCCTCTCTTAGATCACTTGGTGTCTGACTTTGGGGCCCTCGGGGGACTACTACAACCCCCCACACACACAGACACACTTAGCCCTCTGCTTTGAGGCTAGCTCTTCTAAAGAGCAAGACTTACCATAGGTCCCCTCTGGCCAGTTGCAAGGCCCCCCAGGGTTCTGCACCTCCACTGTACTGTACCGAATCCCTAGGGTATTGATCACAACGTGGGCAGGCAAAACGGACAACGCGGGGGGGGGGGGGGCTCCCAAGCTGTCAGAAGACCCAGAGCTGGGAGTGGGTGGGAATAACCAAACAGGAATCCCCTGAAGGGAAGAATACCACTTGCAGGCTCTTCTGAACACGGATCTCAGACAGCTATCAGATACACCGAGTCACCTTCCACGTTTGAAGTGACTGCTGGTACCTTTTGGCTCAGCCTGCCTTGGAAGTTCCTATTGCCCTGAACGAGGCCACTCCCCTCCCACTTGGGCTGAAACTGCAGAGTTAAGTCTTTGGCCTGGCCCTAGGTTGGGAAGCTGCTGCAGTCTTGCCTCCGCCGCCTGGCTGTGCATTCCGCGGCCGCTGCCCTGCCCGGCGCTCAGCAGCTGGAATCAATCTGCCCACCTCCTTAAGAAGCCACTTCATCAGCGGTCACCAGGCAGCTGCTTGCCTCCCAGGGCTGCCGGTTGGAGCTTTATCGCATTTTTGAAATTTCAGATTTCGTGTCTGGGCTGTGCCTCTCTAAGAGCAGAGAGGAAATTCTCACCGGGGTCTGGAGAGGACGGGAGAAAACCCGCTTTCCCAGAGCCTGCTCTCCAGGCGCCAGCTTACAGAGACTCCCCCCCCCCATCCCCCCCCCCCCCGCTCCCCTGGCACGCATTCTCAAAGAATGTGAAGTTTTTGTATTTATGCAGAGGAAATGGCTTACATCTCGTATAAAATATCTCCCCTTTTGACCCTCCCCCACTCCCCCCCAGCGTTTTCTTATTGAAGTAGGAACTTTCATCTCAAGAGTGCCTCATGTATAATAGAGATTAGGGGCACATTTATTTGTGTCTTGAACAAGTGTCTGGAGTACTTTCTACTTCCTCTCTGTCCTGATTTACACTGAACCGAGGTAAACGTTTTCCCACTTGTGCGTACTTTCAAGTTTTCAAAAGGAAGCATGCAGTTTATTTTCAGTAAGGTGACTCATTAGCATTTAAAGAATTTTGACAGGTATAATATATGGGCATAATATCCATTGGAATTAGGCACTCACTTAAAGAGACAGTACTAAATTTTCAACTGCAAGACACTCCTTGGTTTAGCTAAGGGGATAAACACTTAGAAAGGCATTTCTAAACTATGAGGGTTAATATCAAACAATATGCTTTCAGAATAAAAGAATACTTCCTGTATCTTAGGTGTTTGGGTTTAGGAAGCAGATAGTCCATCTCCAGTGACATACTGTGACTGAACAGAATGCTTTATCGCAAAGCTAATGTTCAATTATCATTTGAATTATAGCTCTTAGTAATGAGGTTCATTTCAATGTTATTAGGATACTCCAGCTTTATACTAAAAAGAAAATAATTTAGTTTGAATTAGGATGTTTTTTTTGGAGGGAGAACTACAAGAAGATTTTCCTATAAATTTATGCTTTAGAGAGAGTCTGTAATCTAAAAATAATTTACGTAGTAGGTGGCAAAACATATCTTAAGCTTTTATTGTAGTGGAAGGAAATGGGAGAAATTATCTACTGCTGTAATCAACTCCATCCAATTATCCATATTTCCATGTGTCCACAGAGGATATAATGCTTGTTCCCCATTAAGAATGATCCAAGTATCTAAGGAATGCTTAGATGAAAATTATACCAGGGAAGAGGAAGATCTAAAGCTCTCAAGCATAAGTATCAAGTGTACAGTCTGATGATCATGTTTAAAAAGAAAACATCTGACTTATTGCAGTTCTCATCTACAGACCCCTTAAGAAACGCTCTGTGGGGATCAAGCGATTAGCATTGAAAACTGCAGGCTCTTTCAGATGGTGGCGACGATATTTTAAATTTATGTTTTAAATACTTTCTTCTTGCCAAAGAACTCCAAGTATTTCCCATAGATTCCTCTGAACTGGATTCCCTTTATGCATAGATTTCACATCCAGAATTTCCAATTTCTCTCAATCTTTTTCCCGAAATTTTCATACACTTATAAGTTCCTTATTTTGGCTGCCTCATTAACTAGTATATACTCAGGGACTACACACAAGTTTTAAATTAGCTTGAACATGGGCTAGAATCAATATTAACTCGTTCCCAGAATAAGAGCAGACAGTATTCCAAAGTGGCTGGAGCTATTTTTGTCTTGAATCCTTTGCTTCCTATGATGCCAGTTGATCAGCTGGAACTCAAACTTCCATGGGACAAGATGCCTTGGACCGGATGTCCCAGAAAACCCTTGCCTTTTGCATCTCGATCCAACTCAGTTGTAATTTGGCCTGGTTTTGGTCTAAACAGCTTCAGTAAAGTGTGTTCTGGCTGTAATCTGGGCCTAACAGCAGTTACTTTCCCATTGTTCATACTGCAAACACAGAGTTGTGAAACAATGAAAGAACAACAATAAAGACAGCTACTTTTCCTGTCTCAACACTGTGCTAGGAACAGTGCCTCCTGCAGCAGGTCACTGTTCCCCCATGACATACCCAAAGGATGCCTGCGTGGCTCAGGGAAGGAATATGAGGCTTCAGACCTAGGGACTTGCTTATAAACTCCCAGCTCAGTGCCACCACAACCAGTTACAAACCCAAACCTTTTAGTTCTCAGAGTCCGCATCAGAGATGTACTGTGGAGCCACACACCAGGCCTGGTTCAATCTCAGTAACCAGTGAGCGTTTCTCACTGGGTGGAAAGGACCTACCACGAGCTAAATTGACTCATTAGAAAGGGACCAGTGGACTCTTACAGCCATCTTATGGACCTTGCATAGGCCTGTTTAGCTGGGAAGTCCATAGGCAGCCCTGCTCTTGTAGGATGGTTACTTAGCAATCTATCACCTTCCTCTTCTCCTGGCTTCTGTAGCTCAGTGTCATATTCCAGGCAGGGATGATGAATAATAACATTGTGAAAGGCATTAGAATTGCTTTTGCCGCCTTTGGACTCTCTTTGCATTTACTAGGTGGGGGAAGGGTGGCATGTGCTAATCCTTTCACATCTTAACATACCTATAATCAAAGTGAATGATCAATATATTAACTTTTGAATATCTTTCTGATTAACATTGTAATAGTCTCACAACAGCTTTGGGGTAAGAACATTGATTTAGTTGACTCAGATGGACAGTATTTTGGGCAGGAATTTAAGAGAAGGCAAGCAATGGCATGGGGCAAGATTTTTCGGCAGGACAGCTGATGAACACCCTTATATCTTGCACATGCCATTGAAAAGGACAGGTCTGAAGATTAGCATGTCACATGGACTTTCAGCCCAAACTGTGCGTGAGAGGGTGGTTCCTGGTTTAGTGGTGAGAAAACTGAGCAATTCCTCGTGGATGTGCTTTTGAAAGCATCTCAGAAATAGAAACAGAAGGACAATGCAGGTTTCTTGGTTGTGCATCTGTACCAGAGATGCTAAATTGATATCCGTGGCATGTTATTAATTTGTATTTGTTTAAGAGACATTTCTTTGAGCTCAGCTCTGGAACCAAGAGTATTTTCCAGGTGGACTGCTGTGGCAGGAGTTTCTGTACATTTGAATCACTAATATAAACAGGTCAAATACTTAGATTCAACCATGTATCCATTAGAAATTTGACCCTCACAAAGCAATTTTCACCAGACCTGAAAAATAAAAAAAAAGATGTCCTTTCCTCTTCCTCCTTCCTGACTGAGGCCCGTTTCCTAGTGGGCTCTTGACATTGCTGTGCAGAGACTCTGAGAATGCACTGCATCTTTTCTTTTGATAAGATTTTCAGGTGATTTCACAGCTGCACAGGGTATGAATAATTATTTTTCTTTCCCATTGAGAATTTTCTTATCAGGGTTCATAGCCAGACATTATCAAGGTTTCTTGTAGGTTTTGGAAGTTACTGTGAGCTCTGAGATAAACCAGGGACAGCATATCCTGTTTCACAAAAGTGAAAGTTCAGAAGCTTGGGAATTGTCAGAAAGGAATATTGACCTTGACTCTAGCTTTGCTGGTGTGTTGTGCTGTTCGTTCACTGATGAGAAAAGGAAAAAAAGAAAAGAAAAAATGAAAAGCACATATGCACACATACAGACACACACACATGTATCTATATACACATAGATGTACCGAGTACATTTACATGCAGACATATACCAAATTACCATTTGATTCCATTTCTGATTTACATTTAATGTAGTAGTTGTTGTTATAAAGCTTGTCTAGGTTATCTCAAATAAGTTCTTATAGAAAAGATGGCTTCCTTTTTACATCTGTTGTTATACAGCAGTTCATGGTATCTTGTAGATTCTCAAATGCTTCTGCATGCTGTTGGGCATGTATTCCTATGCTGTCCCCCAGCACCAGACACAAGAATCAGTGCTTGTCACCCTTCCTTTACTCTGTGCTCTATTTTCTCACCCGTCTTTGTTCTTGACTCTTCCTGAGTTGTGGGACTCTCTTTTGGATCTGTGTTTCTAGTTTCTGCTTGACATCTTTGAGTCCTACCAGGCTTATCTGCCTGCAAAGTCTCAGAACAGAGACATAAAGAGTACTTGTTCAAAAGATTACTGTACTTTAAAACCTGTTTATGTCCTCAGATCTGTGCGTGTGTGCACATGTGTGTATGTGTAATTTGAGTTTCATAAATTTTAAAAATAATTATTCATAGTGAAGATTCACAAGGCCTTAAAATACCTGTTCAATGAGAAACTAGTATGTCTTTAAAATCTTTTAAGTGGATTTAGGAGAGATGACTGGTAGAACTCTCCTTCTTGTTTTAATATTTTCATTCTGGAACAACAGATTCCTTTTGTGGAATGGTTTGTCTTCCCCAGAAACTACTAGAGATTATGCACAGAGCACAAACTTTGGTACATCCTATGCTTAATGCATTATAAGCATTTTTATATCATTTTTGTGGGTGAATAGAATAGAAACCTATACTGTCTTAGGAAAGCACACAATATATAATTCATATTGACTAAAAAGTTTCAAAATTATATCTGAAATTTGTCTGGTCCAAAGCACTGGTTGTATGTTCATTCTTTCCTTGGTGCATATTTATTGATTTATTCTCGGGAATTCATCATTAGTAGTTAATTTGTTATCCCGGTATTTAATTTGGGTTGATTTTATTTATGAGTATGACACATTGATGTCAAGGTGGCTAAGTATCTGTTCTGATTTTGTACTGGTGTTGATTTGAAAGACAAGCAAAGCAGCCCAATGTAAGGCATGTAATAGATACTGTGATTACCTTAGTAGAAATTAGCTTGGCTTTTGAAATTGTCCTAGAAATGCTGCAACTACAGGTACTAAATTCTCCATTACACTTGTTGCAAATTAAGACTCTCTTTGTGTAGAGTCAAATTTAGCCAGTGCTTCAAAATATATTTTAAGTTCCTGGGTTTGTTTCCTTCGAGCACTCAGACCTCAAAATGCTACAAAAATACTGTTATAAAACCCTTCAGTATTCCTAAAAGTATTTGTATGTTTGCCTTTCACAAATATTCCTGGGTCTGTTTATTCAACGATATGGTGCTATGATTGTCTAACAAGCAACTCGAAAGCCTTTGGGTAAATGTTAGTGTTTTTCCTGATGCCTCTCATTGCCCGCACAGTGTGGATGAAACTCATTTCATGTATTACACAGTCACCAAAGGACTTGTTTACGTGTGCCAGAAATTCCGAAAATAGAAAATTCTTTTATATCTTAGGCTGTAAACCCTTGTGTAGAAACCAGGTCTGTTTACAGGAAAAATTCCAACGAAATAAAACCCACAATTTACCATGCTTCTCCCTCCCACGAACTACTTTTCAGAGAAAAGGTATATCTTGAATATATTAAAAAGTAGTGAAAGAACCTTGTGTCTCCCAGGGTAAAAACACTTCATTCAGTGACAAATCCTTTTAGAGAGTAAAATGGCTCTAAAATCCTCACCCTGGCATCCTCTCCTACCACAGCAGGTCTCAATTGTGGTGTCACAACAAAATGGTATGTATTTCATTGATTATAAGGTTAAAATGAATAAATGACAGCTTTTAAAAAAATCAAAATTCATGAATTATTTGTTTCTTAAAAAACAAGGCTGAGTGCATTCCCAGGCATTTCCCTAGGGAAAGCCATTCACTCGAATTCCAATTGGCTTCCTAGATGGGAGGCTTACAAATGTATGGCAGGAAATTACACATAATCCACAGATGGTCTTGTCTTTTCATGGGAGTATGTTGCACATGGGGATATCATCTGTCTTGTGAGTCACCGTAGGAAAGAAAAATGTCTAAGAGCCCCTCATCTGATCAAGGCTTCTGGAAAGTCAGCTTCTTGACTGTGTGACTCGCTAAGCTTCTTATTTATAAACAAAGGCGTTACATTCCCTAGGCTCAACTTAGCACTTACATTTCAGAGCAGTGTCCACAAGATGTGTTGTTCATATTATCAGTGATGCAGGAACGTTTCTAAATGTGTACAAGCAAACTTACTTTATGTTAATAGTTAGAATTTAATCAATACTGGGAGAAAGCATTTGACTAATGCATGGAACCCCTGTTGTGGAGCTACATTGCTTAAAATAAACTGAGTTTTGAGGCTTGACAGATTTTTTTTTTAAAGTAGAGAAGTGCAGATTGTGTATAGCATAGATATGGCCCCATAGAGATTTAGGAAATGTTATTTTAAAGTCTTTTTTTTCCCCACAAGAAATGAAACATTTTCATATTTGTTGTTTTGTTTGCTCATACTATATTTTAGAGGACTCTGTCTAATTGTATTCTCTCTGTACCCATCTTTAGATATTTGACATAGTTGTCTTTCAATAGTGTCAGAGTAATCGAACCGAGGACACAGAATTAGAATTGTTAGCTTTTTATGAAATATACTCTTTAAGTCAGTTTAGTTAAGTTACATTAACATGACCCAAGAAAAACATTTGAGTTCCCTTCAGATTTATAACTTTTACTCTACGGCTGATCATAAAAAATCCCAGAAATCATAAGGGGGGGTGGACGCCTATTTCCCCCTAGCCTGGGTCTGGGGATCTGGCTTTCTGGTTTGGATCCACAGTGCTGGGTCTATTCCTCCAGGACTTGCTTTTGTTTGGGAGGGTGGGTAAGCTTGGATATTTACGGTGAAAAAGGAGATGTGTTAGATGCAGGAAAAGAAATGTGAAAAGCCCATTCTTTATTCTGGAGAATGCTTCCGGTCATCTGCTCACCCACATAAGAAAGGGAAGCCTTCAGGTTTCAGTGGAAGGACCTCTTTAAAAGCTGTGAAACAGAAAAAAAGGTAAGAAAAGGCCCGGGAAAGGGAAAGGATAATAAAAGAGCTATTTCAACTCTCGCCACAAGATGGCAGCAGAAGTATACTATTTAATAGTTGGAGCCCACCAGCTGTGTATAAGGATCTTGAGGTGAATATTAAAATGTATTCTCTAGGACATAACTTTCTTAATAATAGGTCTCAAGTTTGGAAAATGTGTGACAGATCACATATTGACCTTTTTTTCTAATCAGTAGTGATTTGAGGGAATGTGTTTAAAACGCTGAGTGAATTGTTCTCCAGTGTTTGTCTTGAAGACGAGACAAACAAACAGAACAGCTTGCACGGAGAGTTCTTTGAACATTAATGACACCTGGAGGAAATGTCTAACCCCTACCCCTGTGAGGCGACCTCTGGGTTCATATTTCATGGAGAGTGGAAATGGGGAGAAATAATGGGCAATTAAGACTGGTCTAAAAAATAAATGGATATGTGAGGAGATAAATAGACCCCCGTTTCTCAACACACACACACACACACACACACACACACACACACACACACACACACACACACCTCATGGAAAAGCAAAGAGAAAGCTAGTATAAGAAAACTTAGACCATTTAATAGGCAATTCAAATCCATGTGTCCATCTCGATAATTCTATAATATAATTAAATAACAATATACTAAACAGTTTGAGGTCTTCAGTTAATGTGATTTTTATATATGCAGGTGTTTAAATATTTCAAAAAAAAGAAACAAAATATTTTGTGAGATGTCCTAAGTATAAAATGCTTCTCAGTCTGGGGCATAAAAGAACTGAGGATCATTTTGCCTGCCTGCCACTGCAGGATGCATTGTGGGTCATGTCTAGCGGTCTGTAAGTTTTTGAATCAATATTCCCTTGGAAAAGCGTCATTCAGCCTTCCTGTAAAAGGCTATTTCATTCACTCCATGACCTCTTGTCATGTGAACCCCCCAGGGGCCTGGATGTGATGTAGTCTTGCTGTGGGCTGGCATTTTTTGTGATTTAGGCTCGAGAGAATTAGGAGAAATGTGCCTTTTTTTTTTTTTTTTTTTTTTTTTTTGGTCTGTCTTAGTGAGAATCAATAATAGTCAAAGGAGGTTGTACTGTTGGTAAAAATAATTCTATTTAGAATTAACGCTTCTATTTAGTCTTTTAAATTGATCTCCTTCCTCAGTACTGTGTTGGATGATTTTAAACATCCAGCAATAATAATAATTACAATAAAAACCCAAAACTTTAAAACGATGCACATTTTGATGCCCTAATTGACAACAAACTACCCTTGTAAAAAGTGTTTTAGAGTTAGGTGAAAAATTCATATGCAACTGTCAATATATCAGAATGTTCCTTAGGTCAGTAGTTTATATTGTTTTTAGGGTAGTGACAGAAAAACTTTGAACAAGCCCGTGGTTGCAGAATGAAGTGTGGATCCAATGTAGGGCTTTCTTCCTGGTGTGGGCAGGGTCTAGCAGACATTACCCAGCCTTCTGTACCCAGCTAAGCAAGCAGTGAACAGTCATTTACACCCCCCACCCCCCCCGATTTTCATTTTGTTATCTCTGCAAAGCAAATTCCTGAAGTAAACCAGCAGGGGTTGAGGTATCCTGCCTTGAAAGTGTCTGGTTATGTGTCTTCAGGATAATGGGGAGGCAGTGTACTTAGGATAAGGCAGGCGGCAACACTGTGGCCATTCAGATACTAAAGGAATTACGGACAGATGACATCCCTTTTGTGTAGTGCTGTGTCATACTTACCATTCTAAGAATCTCAGCACGCCTTCGCGATAACTAAGGGTAAAGGCTACAACCTCAAATCTGTTGGTTATAATCTTTGGATTTGTCTGTTTTCTTGCTTGCTTCAATTGTACAAACAATGCATGCTGGTTGTCAGACGTTAGAAATGTACACAGTTAATCTCCTTAGTCTTTCCTGCTTGTCCTACAGTAGAGAGCCACTGTTGAACTTAAATGTGTTTATGCAAACCTTTATATATAGAGAGAACTCTCTGGTTTGCAGTTGTGGTTTGTTTGTTTGTTTGTTTCTCTAAAGCAGAATCATTCCTTTGTAAACTATTCCTTTTGTGATTAATTATAGTATCTAGGCTTTTTGCCAGATCAGTCTATATCAATCTTTCTAATACCCATATAATATCCCTCCTATCCACATAACTCACCCCAGTTGAGACCTTCTGATTATTTTGCTGTTGTTGATGATGGTGTAAGCAGTAGCAGTGAAGGAACTAATACTCTTGTAGACAGCGTTTGAAAGGCCATTTATTTATAGATGGGATGAAGGCCAGAAGTGAGAGTGGCAAGGAAGTAAGAAAGTGTACATTTTCAGCTCAACTCCTTAATTCATGTGAGAATATGTATACTTGATGTGTGAGAGAAACGATCTATATCTTTGTCTATTCAAAAGAAATAGGCATGATGGTAGCAGCATCAGCAAATTTAACCTTTACACATTAGGACAGTTTTCTAAAAAGACATCAATTATTTAACCACTGTAGAAACATGGGGAAGGTCTGACATATTTTTCTACTTGAGTTATAGTTACAAGAACACATTTCTCTTGAAGCAACACTTACATGTCCCTTTGCTTTTCAGATTCATAAATCCATATTGTGTTGATGCATTCCTGCGTGTTTTTATAAATTCAGAAAGAATCCAAAGTCCCTAAGACACGACTTTGAAAGTAAGGCTGAAATTGTGCAAATCTGCTGCTCTTTTAACAAAGGCGTTCTGCAGGAAGCACAGGGATTTGTTTTTCTTTGTATCAGAATAAAATTGTGATACTTGAAGGACTCTAAGGAACTTGCTCTCCCACTTGGGAAAATAACAAATTCCAACTCTCAGCTACTTTTTTTTTGAAGACTGGTGGGAAGATTTGGACATATATGGTATTGGAGTCACAGAGTGGAGTTTACTTTTTATAGGCTAGCATTAGTGTTTCCTCTCTCTCTCTCTCTATCTCTCTCTCTCTCTCTCTCTCTCTCTCTCTCTCTCTCTCCTCCCTCCCTTCTTCCTCTCTGTCATTGTTGAGATATTGAACTAGATTTGCTGAAGGTGTGTTTGCTAGCATTTATTTGTATCTCAATCCAATAATATTAAAGATAATCAACAAAGCTTCAATTTCCCATCACATTTTTATTTATTTATTTATTTTTATTTATTTTGTGTGTCATGTGTCGCAACCATGTGCCATGGTGCACATGTGCAGGGGGGGAAGGAGGACAGTTTTCAGGAGTTTGTTCTCCTCTTCTATCATTGAGTCCCAGCGAGGCTCAGGCTGACAGTCTTGGAGAACAAGTGCCATTAGCCATCACCCACTGAGTCTCTGCCCAATCCTAAGACTAAATGGAGAAAGAAACTTTGGCACACAGACAGAGGAGAAAATAACACACACACTAGGAATCAGTGATCCTAAGCTGTTAAGGAACTTCCATGCTGTTGACAGCTCCAATGAACTCATGCATGTGAAGGATTTAGCTCAGTGACTTGTACAGTGTCGTCATTCAGGAAATGCAGCTCTCACTGTTACTGTTTGCTCTCTCCGACCTCATTGGTCAGATATGTAAGGTGCTTTTAACTCTGTGCCAGGAATGGACCCATGTGTATTCTTTCCATATTTCTCAGCCCACACTTGGATCTACTTCTGCTCACTGGAATACTTCTGACCCTGTTTTAGAAGTCATTTTGGGAGTCACAGATGGCTCTCTGGCATTGGCCATATTTAGGACTTACTTGATTTTCATTCCCATCCATGGAAGAGTTTGTTTCTCTGCACACATTTCACACTCCCTCCTCTCTCTCAACATAGCTTCTTACAAACTTGTCATTCTAGGAAAGAATTCTAGAGGCTCACAGATAAGTGGACAGACTTAGCTTATCTGTTAGGACCTGCTCTGTGGCTATGGGCTCTCTGAGCTGAATCAACATGGCTTTTCAAGTTTAATTTGCTGGAATGATTCAGCATCTGCATGGTTGGACTTTTGAAGACAACTAGCTTGCAAAATCGTAACCAGTTAGTGTCGTTCGTTCCTTCCTTCCTTTCCTTCCCTCCTTCCTTCCTTTCCTTCCCTCTCCCCTTCCTTCCCTTTCCTTTCCTCCCTCCCTTTCTGCTTTCCTTTCCTTTCTTTTCCTTTCCTTTCCTTTCCTTTCCTTTCTTTTTCCTTTCCTTTCCTTTCCTTTCCTTTCCTTTCCTTCCCTTCCCTTCCCTTCCCTTCCTTTCTTCCCTTCCCTTCCCTTCCCTTCCTTCCCTTCCCTTCCTCCCCTCCCTCCCCCTCTAGCTAGCTTACATTATTCATATTGCTAGCTTACATTATTCATATTGCTCAATGTCTTCAAGCTAGCTTCTCCTCTGTAAAATGGGATAAGAGCCCCTCCCCCACCGTCCAAACTGGTACTGTGCTATGAACCCAGAGTAAGCATGAAGTAAATGATAGCCACTACTCTTGCAGTTTTCATGCTTATGTGATAGACCAAGGACGCAGGTTTGCTCCAAGTCGGAGAAATGATTCGGAAGGAATTTTTAGTTGAGATAATACCGGAACATAAGAGATAATACAGGAATATAAGAACTACTAATGAAGGATTAAGAATGTGCTCTGAGAAGGTGCTTATTTATCTGCATTAATTTGGTTTTGTCCACAATCCTGTGCCACCCAGCTGTGTTTCCATTATTTACTGCCATTCTTGTGCTCTGTGCACATGAGCCAACAGAGTTCAAATACATGACATTCTAACACTCAATGGAACAAGAATGCCAGGCTCTTGGGCTCTACCACTGTATTACATCATAATCCACAGCAGGTGCACAGGGGAGAAATGGAGGAAAGTAGGCAGGGTGAAGACCTCCTGACATTTCTAAAATTGTAGTGCACATGAAACTACTTATGGCATCCAAAGTCCCAGGGCCCATTTCCAATGAGAAATTCAGAACCCCCGAAATGTGTTCCTGACCTCCTTGAGGGACACATCTGTGGGAATGTCCAGAAAGGTGTGTGTCTATAAGTACTATTTCCTGGGGCTAGGGAAGCTAATGAGCATAAATTAGGGAGCTTGAAATAAAAGAAATTTGTGCTTTCATAGTTCTGGGGACAAGTATTTCAAATTCAGAGAAGACTGTTGGGGAGGCTCCTTTCTCACTTACAGGGGTTACTGGTGGTCTCTGGCCTGCTGTGACTTGTGCCTATACCACTCCATTGTCAGCCTTCACTTCCGCACAATTGGCCTCTATAGTGGCTGTGTCTTTATTTCTTACTTATCATGAGAGCACAGCCATAGCATTGTATTCATTACATCGGTGAAAGCTCTGTTTCCAAATCAGTTCCATGTTACAACTGAACCTTAGGCAACCAGTATTTAATGCACTACACAGTACAGTATATATTGTCTCCCATCAAACCCCCAGTGCAAAGCTCTGAGTGAATTCTTACATCTGCTGGGTTCCCTGGAAAGGAGATGGGATGAGGAGGCTGAAGGAGGCATGTCCACATTGATGATGGAAGGTTTGTAGAGACTGTATTTCCTTGGAGGGCATTTCCACCAGCCATTTCCCGACTCCCCTCAACTTCTTGACTCTCAAAAGATATGGTGTTAACTGATAGTCATTGGTGCTGATGAGGCCAAAATTTGGGTTAGAGTGAGAAGCGACTGGTAGTTTTCATTGGTCTACAGTGAAGTTTTCTATCTTAGGGGGAAAGAAACATAATTTCAATGCTTTGGTTCCTTATGCTTTTGGTAAATTGTTTCTTCATGGTTACCAGGAACACTTGGAAGAGACCTTAAGCAGTGTCAAAATAAATACTAATTGAGAAAAACTCTAAGTGTTTAAGTCAGTTAAAGTTGCACATTCTCAAAAACCAAAGTTATACTTAGGTGTAAATAGTTTTGGTGGAGTTATTTTATGTACTTAAAAGTAGAATTTAAGTACTTAACCCACTTTCACCCCAAACTAAGACATACCCACACTTTATTACCTAACCACAGAGTTTCGTTAATCCAGCCAGTTCTATTACACTACACCCCAAGACCATAAGTCTCTTAATCATTTAAGAGAAGTTTAACAATATGAACTAGTTAAATGGTAAAATTGGTAGTTTATTTGTATATAAAGTAAGTTTATAATGAAGTCCAGATGTCATTTGAAAATGTAATTAAAATTGTGATAGTATGTATATATTTGGGGGAAGTATATTAAATTAATTAATCACTTATTTTAATAGTACTGGGGATTAAATCCAGGGCCTAGCACTCTGCAACTGAGCTACACCATTTTTTTGTTGTTGTTGTTGTTTTGAGACAAGAGGTCACTAAGTTCCCCAGGTAGGCCTTGAACTTGTGATCCTTCTATCACAGCTTCTGGAGAAGCTGGGATGATAGGCCTATGCTACCAGATCCAGCTAATTTTCTGTATGTGCATGTATGGTTGTGTATGTGTTGTGTTGGAATTGCTCATGTGTGTGTGAAGAATGAAGGTCAACTTGGGTGTTTTCCTTTAGTGTTCTCCACTTTTTGGGGGGGGGATCAGGCCTCTCATTTACCCAGAATGCACTGTTTCAGCTAAAATGTCTGGCTCCTGATCACTTGGGATCTCCCTGTCTCTGCCTCCCCAGTGCTGATTACCTTCATGCCTTTTTGTGCATGGAATGTGGTTGAGGAGGACCAGACTCAGGCCCTCAGGCTTGTGAAGCACATGCTTTAACCACTGAACCACCTCTCCAACACATCACTAAATAGTAATACTAGTCAAGATGTGCCTAAAGGCCTGGGTTTCCAAGAAGAGCTTTGCTCTCCATGATGACAGAAAGTATTTATAATGAACTGTCCAGTATGGTCTCATTGAAGTTCCTTGGCTAAGAAGATTCTGTCAGAGCATGTGCTACCATTGTCCGTGTGTTGTCTTTGTTCACTCCTGTCTGTCTGCTATCCATTTTTTGTTTTTTTAACATTGCCATTTCATTGCTGTAAAGATCTTAGGAATAATTTAACTAGCTGTTTTATTTTATAAAAACTTTACTGGAAATGCCCAGATGTCTGTATGAGTGAGGGGGGGCATCAGCAAAGGGTAGCTCCCATCAGAAATGGTTATTGACCCTCATATTGTGGGAATTTTCATGGGCTTTCTTTTGTGCCAAGTTGTGTTAAGGTAGTTTCAAAGGCAGATGTGGAATTCCAGGGAGTAAGTGCAGAGCAGTGAATTCTTCTCCCCAGCATGTCTTTGGCTCTGGTTCATATTGGCTTAATGCCACTTATTTGGGTGCTGATATAAAGGGCATCTCTCTTACATTTGCAGAAGGCCAGATGCTGTGAGGGTTGGATATTATTTTGGGAAAAAAGAATTGAGATTCCAAAAGGTCATGATTGGCAAGAGCAGTGGTTTACAGCCCAATACATGCAGCACATAATTTCCAGTGGGTAACTTATTTGCACATATAATTGTTTAAAATGTGTATATGGGTACCTAGTACTCTAAGTATAGTGTAGAAAGAAAGTAATGGGAAATGGCACATAATAAAACAGCACATGTTATAATGTTGCAGGTTGCAGATTATCATCAGAAAAGAAGCAGGCAGTATGTTGAACTGAAGACAGAAAATGCCTGTTTCTTTTGCTGATGTCATTTTATGCAACGCTGAACAGAGATTATGAAACTCACCTTGAGTCTTGGCCACTAAGGTATTGGCTATTGGTGCTATCCTTGCCAAGTGGCACCATTTTCTAAAGTAGTTACCAATTATTTGTAAAGTTTCTAACAGAGTAAAGTACTTATGTATCTCAATTTACATGGTTTTTGCATTCCCAGAAAATTTAAGGCAATTTAAGCCCACGCAAAAATAAACACATCAGTTACACGTAAAATGGATTTAAGTTCTAGGCTTAGATGGTTGTGTATAAGTTCCTCCTGCCTGAATGCCCCTGGGTATTTGAAGTTATGTAGATTGTGGAATAATTCGTTAGTGTATGGAATTCTGTGGATTTTAGGACAAAGCTATCCAAAAGACAGCCTCAATCTTATAAATTCCCACAAGGGGGCAGTGCAGCCCCCATTGAAAGTCATTGGATAAATTTATAACCTGGGAACTGGACATTTTAGTGAGAAAATTTGTGTGTGTGTGTGTGTGTGTGTGTGTGTGTGTGTGTGTGTGTGTTGTCTTGGGCATTGTGGAATGTTTGTCAGCATCTTGGATTCTACCCATGAAATGTCAGTAACCAAAACGTCTCTAGACACTACCAATTATTCCTGGGGTCCCAGACAAATCCACCCACAACTGAGACCACTGAGCTGAATGCAGATATTTTAAGTGATGAATTAATAAATAAACAAAAATTTCTATATGAGACTGGCAGCAAACTTTGTAATTAGAAACAACCTCATAGAAGCATTTAAAAAGCATTTAGGAGCAAACCTGTGAGCCATCTGTGAATCAGTTAGGAAGCACAGTTACTGAAAGTTGCTGCTCTTCACTGATTCCACCAATACATGAAAGTATTTATTGTCTGTGTTTATTTTGTTTTTAATCCAGTTTTATCTGATAAAGCATTTGTGCCCATTTCAAGAAAAGTGCAAGATACACGAGTATTTCCCTCTGATTAGTCAGGGGAACACTGACAGCCAGAGTATTTCTATATTTGAGCAAAGGTATTTCATGGCTTCTGCATGGTTTCAGAGACAGATGGTTGTAATAGGATTGAGAGAGAGAGGAGAAGAGAGAGAGAGAGAGAGAGAGAGAGAGAGAGAGAGAGAGAGAGAGAGAATGTTTCCCATAGGCCTTGCACCATTCTGTCTGCACACAGTGGCAGAGAAGTTAACATTCAGAATTAAAGCACACACTGACAGCATATTTGAGAGCCCATTCACTCATTCAGCAAGTAGTTACTTACCTTGTGTCTTCTACTTTGTGCCAATAATTATTCTGGATGTTGAAGGTGTGGTGGTCCCCAAGCATATAGAACCTCTGCTCTCGTGATAAAGAAAAGCAATAAATGAGGAAACACACTACAAAGTACAGTCGTCAAACTGTGATGGATTCTAGAATGAAAACAAAATGTAATGGAGGAAATAAAAGGGGCATGGAAGGGCCTATTTTACAAGTGATAGTTGGGGGTAGTCAGTTTGCTGTGACTTCTTGCAACTAAATCTAAGGGTGAGAAATCACACCAAGGGTGATTCTAACACCAAGAAGAGTCTCGTAGAATGAGTGTGTGCTGAGGACTGCATAGAAGAGATATTGTGTGTTGGAGAAACTGCAGGAATGTGGCTCTCTGGGAACTCAGCCAGAGAGAGTAGAATACATCTAGTCTTTAAAACTCTATAGAGTCCACCTCATAGGGAGGCAGTGAAGCTAAGCATAACCAAGATCATGTTTCAAGGATCTAGAGGACCTGGGTTCAACTAATTACCTTTAAATTTTTCTTTTGCTTGCACAATGATACTGAAAAGCAAATGTCTCTTAAAGTGATTTTGAGAATCCAAATCATTACATATGAAAAGTGAAGAACTGGACTCAGCTTTGTGGATGTTAGCTGCTTCCTACTGCTCATCACTGGCTGTGGAGAACTCATTCAAGAGTTTGGATTTGATCCTAAGAAGATTAAGCCACAGAAGGACTCCTGGCTTTAGAAAAAACCTAAACCAGAATCAATGTGAACCCAAGAAGAAAACAGGTATAATTATTTATCTTCAATTGTTGAATATAACATCACTAACAAATGGATTCAATTATAAATGCTAAACGTTTTGTTCCCTCCAAATCCTCCTTTTGGATGACTTGAGTGGTTGACAAAAACATGGAGAAGCTACTCAATGGTTGAGCAATATTCGTTTTAAATCATCTTAGTTAATGGCTCTCACCTGTGCAGGGAGCGTTCCTCGGATAATGACAAAAACCTGAGTCTTGTAGCATGCATGTTTGGATCATCAAAACAAAAAGGGCACTTTAGATATCTAAGCACCGTGGAACCGTGAAGAACCATTATTTTCTTTTGGCTGTGCACATGGAAAATCTGCGCTATTGAGGTTCTTTAGGGTTACAAGCTAGGTACTGCAGCCTCCATTCCTCCTGGGTGCTTTGAGCTTTGCTCTGGAGTTCTCTGCCCCATTATCTGATGGAAGTGGCCAGGGATTTAGGCCGATTGATCCCTGTTGATGGAGCAAAATGTTCCTCCTTCCAGGAGACACTGCTGTGAGCTACTTGCTTCTCTTTCATTCTGTGCATGCCCCGGAGGCCACTATCACTTTCTTATCATGTCAGCCAGTGGAAGCTGGTGCTGTCTTTATTTTTATGAACTAGTTGTCTGCAGTAGCCTGGTGGGAAGGATAATCATCCTTAAAGTAGTAATGATAGTAATCAAATCCAGCTGTACAGAATAGGGCTTTTGTAGGGAAAAAATTATCTCCAGAGAAAAAAAATTCCAGACTTTGAATCTCTGTTGACTCTGCCTGTCAGTGATGAGGCGAGAGATGCTCAGATGACACCCGGTCACTTTGCTCTTATCCCCATACTAAGAAGGGCAGTGGAGGCTAACGACCCGAAGGCCTGGGAAAGTTGGTGTGTGACCTCAGACTTGCTCCTTTGATCCTGGAGTTCTGACTCTGAGGCTTACATGTGATCCAGAGTTAAAATAAACAAGCCTAGGCTGGAATAGTTGGCTCTTTGGCTTCCTGTTTTTCAAGTAACTTAGAGCAAGGCTGATGCTTCTATTTCTTAGCACGGAGCAAACGTGTCTTTGTTGACCATTTGATAAGACACCTCAGAAATTCACCACCGTGTGTATTAAATATAGTGCCAGAACATTTTCTAACTCACCCAAGAAAGATCACACCCATATTGCAGCAGAAAAGAGTCTTTGGGATACATTAAATTTCTTTTCGAATGAAAAAAATGCTTCATTGCTTCTTTTCTTGGGGAAGTTTTTAAGTCTAATAATGTCTTCCTTGTGAGAAAATGTCCAGATTGCAATTAAACTGTTCTCCCAGGCACACAGGCAGCTGTGCATTGCTACTCACTGTGTCTTCATCAAATATTGATTTAATACCTACTCCATGGAAGACAGTGTCTGTATTCAGAGACTATAACATATTGAGCATTTTATTTTTTTGTTAATTACCATTCCAATCACAGTTTTGTAAATGGAGCTCCTTGTTAACTCCGAACTCAAGCAGGCATCCTAGACCCCAAGCTCAGTTTTATTTTGGGTCACAATAGTTCAGTAAATCATGAATTAATATCTCCTATATCCTGAGCACTCTGTCATGTCTTGGGGAAACCATGCTCAGACAGGAACAGCTGTTGAAGAGCTCATATATGTGGCTAGAGGAAACTCTCTTGAGTCTTTTAGGGCACTGATAAATATTGTGACTGAAGCATGCTGGGAAAAGAGGGGAGAAGACTGAATCAGGGAGAGCTTCAATGACAGGAAGGAGAGACCAACATGTGGTACCTTGGGGGAGATGTTCTTGGGAGACCAATGCATGACACATGTGTCTTCACATGTGCTTGTAGGATGTCAAGAGTCCAGAAAACAGTTTACTACAACCCAGCAGTCACTGAACAGACATGTTTAACAGAATGCATTGTGTTTGTCAAGTGGTCAGGAGCCTAAGTTGGGAGGTGAATAGTATGAGTCCCTTTCCTTTCTGTTTTTTGTTCAAAGATTACAGTATTAACATGGTGGAAGATAAGAAATATTCTCCTATTGTGTTTTATTTGAAAATTTTAAAACCTTTTCTTTCTTGGTCCTCTTCTCTGAGAGTGGCTCCTTCTTGCTTTTTCTCCTTTGTACCATGATTGAGTCTTTAATACTATGATTGAGCAAAATTACCATTTTTTTGACAGAAATACTGTACATATTTCAGGCTAGAATGGCTAAATACAACACCACTTCAAGCCTCATCATTTTTTGTAATAAATTTAGAATGTTATGTTACTTCTCCACTGTTATGACTACCATCTCCCAAAGCTGTTTGAAGCCAACTGGCAACAGACTTTGTCAGTATTTGCATATTATACCTCTATAAGCTATTACAGTCTTAAATGGTTTTGTTTTATTAGTACTAACTACAGATTAGTAAGGAAGGCAGTGTTATACCCCCTTTACATATGAGAAAATTGAGACTCAGTCTGCTCAAATGAACCCACCTATTATTCTTTCTGCTATTTAGATAAGCCTGCCTGTGCCCTAAGAACGAGCTTTTCTATGCATTCCTATTGTATCACTGAGTTCTCTTTCCCCCAGAGAAACACTGGGATTCAATACCATCTTTTAGGAAATCTTTCTTTATCATCATCATCATCATCATCATCATCATCATCATCATTGTTCTTCTTCTTCCTCTTCTTATTTTTACTGTTTCTAGGCTAGGTTCTGCTTGCAAGCAGCTTGAGAAGTGTCATGGTTTTGTTGTACTCAAATCCCCTATCCAAGACCATTCTCAGAATTTTTCCGTAGTCATTTTTATTGAATGAAAAGTTAAATAATTCAAGCCATGTTATAATTCAAGTGAGATAATATATGTAAAAGAGACTTATCAATGAACTGCAGCATGAGATACTCTTAATGAAATCATTAGGAGCACAATGTTTCACTAATACAGGGTTTCAAACTTTCTGAGTTTTTCTTCCAGTCCAAAGGGCTTATTATCAGAATGACACCATTTTAAAACAGTTACACTATCTGCTGCTACTTCCTGGAGACATGAGTCTGCGATGACCCTTTACAGTCTTTTTATTGGGAATGTTACCATTTTTCAGTAGGGTTGGAAAAGCCTCACTTGCTTATTTTCTTGTTAGTGTTTAATATAGACCTGTCCTGCTCACTGTCCGTCAAGCATTGTTTAGAATATTTTCTGTGTCTCAAGTCATTTGTTTCTATAACAAGCGTGGAGAATGGGTGCTGTGATTAACTGTGTGGGCAACTCTCCTTGTGTCTCCCTCACGTTGAAGGATATTTTCTCTGGCTGTAGAATTCTAGCTTGTGTTCTTTTTCCCCCTTCTTACTTTATAGATACTAGTTTACTGTTTCTGCCTTGCACTGTTTTTGACACAAAGTCTGTGACAAGTTTTATGTTTTTCAACTGCATGAAATACCTTCTCTTTGCTTGAAAGATTTTGATCTCCTCATGGATTTTCAGTACTTTGGCTGGCATAGCTTTAGAGTGATTCAGTGACTCTGTGGGATCAGGATTCAAGTTCAAATATTTCTCTAGAGCCTAAACCCTTAACCATTGAGTATATTACTCTTAAAGGGTAAAAATATGGTTTTTGTTTTTTAAATAAGCACATAAAGCTGAAGAACATGAGCTTGGGTTTCCTGAGTCCCAAGTCACTGTGCTCAGTTCCTTAACACTGAGGATGTGGTCAGAACTTTCTATAATTCACCTATTTTGAGAATTTAATATATGAGTAGTATATTTATAAAATTTCCCTCTTCTCTCCTACCACCAACACCTCCATTGTCCCCCTTACTCCATCTCAAATTCATGGACTCTTATTCTTTAATTGTTATTGTTACACATATACACAAATTTATAAATACAACCTGCTGAGTCCCTTTAGTGTTACTAATATGCATCTGTATTTAGAGCTGACCATTTGGTATTGGATAACCTATCAAGAGGATTATCACTGGAGAAGACCGATTTTTCTTCTCTTAGCAACCATTGTTTGCAGCTCTTCACCCAGGGGTGGGGCCTTGTGAGATTGTCCTCATCCGTGTTGTCATGCCATCTGGTGTTGTTATTGTTCTATCTTTTAGTCTAACATATTGTTGGATTTTTATGGGAACAGCTTCCTGTTGATATAGACGATAAACTCTCACAACAAACTTGCTATCCCTCTGTCTCCTACAGTGTGTCCACTCCCTCTTCTGAAATGTAGCCTGAGTCTTGGGTGTACAGGTTGTGTTATAGACGTATCTACCGGGGATGGGCACCCCATGGTTAGTTGTTCTCTGCATTTTGGCCAGTTGTGGCTTTCTGTAGTGGTCTCTGTCTGATACAAAAAGAAGCTTTTTGATGAGGAGTAAGATCTACACTCATCTGTGGGTATAAAGCTACATATTTGAAATGTAGAAATCGTACTGGTTTAGGGTAGTGGCAGTTGTGGGTTCTCTTCTAGTATCTATAGCCTCACCAGCCATAGGTAGTTGAGTAAGTTTACATGCAAGGCATGAACTTCTTCCTGTTGAGTGGGCCACAAGCACAATTGAATAGCTATTGGTTACCCCCAAGACGTAAGTGCCTCTACTATCGTGCCTTTAGGGATATCTTGCTATGCTGGTCAT
>NW_023505837.1:0-17058 GCF_004664715.2 Peromyscus leucopus | reverse complement strand
GAAGATGGCCTCTGTTGGTGAAAATTTGGATTGCCCGTATTATTAATGTAATGGATATGGCAGTAACCATCATTGTGCTTAGATCCTTGCACCCTTGTGCACCTGCATACAGCTGCTCTTGACTTAGGGTTGTTTTTTTTTTTTTTTTTTTTTCTTTCCTGATAAACCCATAAGTTGAACATGTCCTGTAAATGGCATAGCCAGATGTGTGGCCATGTGCGTAGCTCCAGCCACTTGGATGAGGTAGAAAGGTCTCTGGAGCACATCAGCCTGGGCCACAGTGAGACCTGGTCTCCGAGTAGAAGAGCGTTTAGTACAGTTCACTTGCCAGTCACACAGCCCAGAGCAGGCAGTGAGGCTCTGCTGTGATTACTGACTGTTGCCGTCAGGGCTATGTGACTGACTGGCATGGTCCCCACTTGGCCCCACGGTCTCAAGAGAACATTATACTCCATATCTCTAGCCTGGAAAAAGATCAAAGTTCAAGATACAGTTTATTTTTTTTACTATTTCTTTGAGATTATAATATAATTACCCTATTTCCCTTTTCCCTTTCCTTACTCCAAGCCCTCCCATACCCTCCGTCTTGGTCTCTAAAATTCATGACCTCTTTTTTCATTGTTTTCACATAGATGTATTTGTGTGTTGTGTATGTGTATTACTTGATACATATGTACAACCTGCTCAGTCTGTCTAATGTCGCTTGTATCAATATACAGTTTCTGCTGCATCTGCCTTTCTTCTGCATCATCAATAAAGGAAAACAAACAAACAAACAAACAAAACCAATCTGATCCTTTAACTCAGACTGTTACAAGGGGTTTTCTTTGTTTAGAATTTAGAAGACCTTGGATAAGCAACAGGTTTTTATTGTATACCTAATGTTTTAATTTGTTTGGCTTTGTTGAAGACTGCTGATTCATCCAAAAAAGTAACAGCTTTATACATATATCCACATATACACACACACATATAAGTGTGTGTGTGTGTGTGTGTGTGTGTGTGTGTGTGTGTGTGTGTATGTGTATATCTGCATACACGCATAAAAACTATGTTAAAGCTTTACCTTTTGTAGCAAGAGGTATAAGCATGTTTGGCTGTTTTTCCCCACGGCTGCCTTTTGCGTCCCCCTTGCTTCCCGTAGGGCCTGCTCTCCGAGCTCTTACACAACTGCGATGGGCAGCTGAAAGGGGACGTGGCGCAGATGGCGGCCTACTATGAACATCGACTGCAGCTGGGCAGCAAAGCCATTTATCACTTGGAGGCGTTTGTGGCCAAGTTTATGGCACTTTATAAGAAGTTCATGGAGGACGGACTGGAAGGCATGATGTTCTGATGCAGCTAGTGGTTCCTCCAATACCTCAGAAGTCGCATTTATACAGATTTGTGCTGGGGCTGTGGGTATAATAAACTAACTTTATTTACTAAATTATTATTGTGGGCTTTTTGTTTTACAGGATTAAAGTCATGCACCACCATGCCCAGGCTTTCTCTGTTCTTCACTGTTGTCTACCAGGCCTAGGGAGGATGGGTGGCCCAAATCTAGGTTGTTAGAAGTGCCATGGCCCAGCCTCTGACCTTAACCACCCCTGGGTGCTTCCCTGCCTATATGCTATCCTCTGAATAGCCATCAGGTGAATGTCTGGGAGACAGGAGCAGAATTTTAAGGAGCAGGGGTGGGGGCGGGTTATCAGGTATGACTGGTGAAGTCCTGGTCCAAGAAGCTCCCAGCACTGCCCCTGAGATGCACACCAGGCTCCCCTGGATACCTGGACAAAAGAGGAGCAATCAGACCAGGATGGGGGCTGAAGTCTCAGACTCGGCCTTTTTTAAGTGAACATTGTCTCCATGTGAACAGAGATTGGGGCGGGGCTGTCATGCAGGGCCACCCAGAATACACAAGGGGCTTGGTTCTCCTTGAACATGCGACAAGTCTCAGCATTCCGAGGTAAAGGTAAAGCTATCTGGAAATCTACTTTTGAAAAACTATGAATTACCTCACTACCTTCTGAGCCCCAGAAAAGTAGCTGTTAGCCCTAATATGGCCCATGATTCTGCAGGAGAGGGGGCATCTTTCACAGAGGCATGGGCCCCTGCTCTGCAGAAGTGGGGGCACCTTCTTTTACATAGGCACAGACCACTGCCGTACAGTAAAGTCCCATGCACAGAGCTAGGTGGCATATCCTGCTATAAACTCCCTCACCTATAGGCAAGCACCCCAGGCATAGCTCCCATATTCATATAAGGCAAAGTGTCAGGCTCAGGTATTTATTTCTAGCCTTACAACCAAAGTTCCACACACACAAACATGGTTAGGTTTTAGGATCTGCCCACAGTAAAACACCAGGTTAACACAAACATACAAATGCAAGCATGCACACATGCATATGTGCAAACCACATTACATGCAGGCCTGTAGGAAACCTCCCCAGGCTGTGAGTCCCAGGAGTTTTTCCCCTAGCCCCATGAATGGAGCTATGGATTTAGGGGAAGGTTAGGACTTGACACCTACCTCTGAGTGTGTGGCATTGTAAAAGTGGGGGATTCTTTGCAGGACCTGACAAGTATGTGTTTATGGCTTTGTAAGGGTGGGACTACAATGCTAAGCTCTATGTGGAGAGCTAGGGCTTGGTGAAGTAATACCTAGTAGGTCTTGACACCTACCCTATAGCCAAAGATCTTCATACACATATATGGCTCACTATCAGTTTCTGCTGGATAAACCCTTCCTTACAGCCTAGCCAAACTGACACAAATCTCAGAACCTGCTACGAATATCACCTTATATTGAAAAGATGCACATATGACTAGTATTACCTTCCATAAAACACCTCAGTATCACCTCCCCTAAAACAAAGCTTCAAATATATAATCATGGCTAGGTGTCACATCATGCTAGGTACCACATCTCTACAGCCTATGACACAGGTACACAAAGAGATGGGGTTAGGTCATTCTGACTGCCCCCTGCCTTATAATCAAAGCACTCTTTCTCACTCTCTTGTCTCTCTAGTTTTTCTGTCTGTCTCTCATACACACACAAATACATACACACAACTATGTGTCTATTACTTCTAGACATTTCTTCCCCACATCAAAAGTCCCACGTACACACACAGGGCTAGGGAGATAGTTACAATCTCCCTAGGAGGATCTCTTGAAAGACATGCTATCTAGCTGTGTAAGAGGAATATATGTATGTATGTGTGTATATATATATGTGTGTGTGTACAGCCAATGCTAGATACAAAAAGCTAGATGTCAGGTACTTTTGGTATCCCCTCCCCTCTCTGTACCTCCATGTTTTATACTCACTTCAGAAGTTTGGGAGCCAGAAACATCTGATGGAGATGACCTCTGGCATTTGTCTTTCTGGATCTGGGTTCTCTCCCTCAATAACATCTTTTCCACATCCATTCATTTACACAGTAGGATGGCTCAAAACCAAAGAGGGTTCTTGTGTTAAGTGCCTGAAACTAGGCCTGTGATTTTGCAGTTGCATGCAGTTTACAGGACCCATTTCTTTATTAATGCCTAATGTGGGAGATCAGACCCAATGTGGGTGCTACTATCCCCTGTACGTTGGTCTTGAATTGTTTAAGAAAGCAAGCTAAAGTAGCCCTGAAGAGCAAGCCAGTAAAGAGTTGTCCTCTGAATCTGAATCTGAAGTTCCTAGAAAGCTTCCCTAATGATGGACATTGAACAGGACATGGGGGCCAAATAAACTCTTTCTACCACATTGGGTTATGTCAGGACCTGTCTATCAACAATACAAAGTATACTAGGACAGTATCTCAGGGCTGGCCCCAATTTGTAATCCTCCAAACTTCACCTACTGACTGCTGACTTTGAATGTAATATAAACCTGTATGAACAAATAGAAGTTTTAAGGTTGACTAGATCTCAGGGAGAAAACAAATTAAGGACCAGTACAATACAATTTCATCAGGTGGGGTTATTTTAATGAAGTTAATCATGCAACACATCTCAAGCAGACAGATTTGAGAAATATTGCTGAATGAGGGTGACACAAGAAATAGTGCCTGGTGATATATACAGAGACAGGGAAGGAATCTGAGTGTATTTTTAGTATGATAAGTACCAATCAGAGGGTATAAACAGAGGAGTGCAATCATATGACTTGAGATAGTTAATCATGGGACATATAAGCAGCAACAGTGGTTGTAGGAAGGTCAGTTTAGGAGGCTGGCAGAAGTGTGAAAACATCATGGCTTGTTCACCCTCTGGATCAAATGTTGGTGAATATACCCACTGCACTCTGTGGAACATGGCTCATGGGGTCAGAATACATGTTAGCACATCGTGACCAGCACACACAACCATTGTAATACACATAACCTGGCTCATGAGATCAGAGCATGTGGGATATTCTGAATCCTGCCCCAGCAGACATCTCATCTCAACTCCTGCAGCCTGTTTGGTGAGGTCAGAAGGGATACCACTGCTAGATCATCCAGCATCAGGAAGTTATCCCACCTACAAACCGGCACTGTGTTTCTCCACACTTGAGCTCAAGCAGAACACAGATGAGCCTAGTACAACCAAACTCTGAACACCAAGCATCCATCTAAACATTCCCCAACACAAAGGAAACAGAAGCACTCAAGTAACAAACTAAATCCAGATGAGCCCATGACAAACGCAGAAGTAACATGAAAAACCCAGGACAACATTGTTGTGGCTGCATCTGGAGGCCCCTGAGCAAGACCACCACAGAGCTGATATCCGATGCAAAACACATAGGGGTTTATTGATAGCAAGCAAGCCTGGGCTTGGTCCATGTCCAACACTCGACACAGCGGGAGGATGGCCCTGAGCTCTCAGGGTGAGGGGTTTTTAAAGGGAAAACTGCAAGCAGGGTGGCACAAACCTTGGCAACATATGATTGGGTAAGGGTGTGTAACCTTTGAATTTACTGGTTGGGGGTTACAGTTATCATCTTGGGGGCAGGCCTGGACAAGTCCCAGGCTGTAGCGGTAACGCCCGCATTACCGATACCTGTTCACTATGTCTGAGCAAAGGGCTGCGGATTAAAAATAGAGACAAGAGACAGAGAGTCATTCGCCACGGCTGAATGCCGAATGCCGTTTATTGAAAGAGGGAAGAAACCTTAAATACAGGCTTACAACACAAATGGAGGATCCCAGGAGGGCAGAAGTTCGATACCAATGGTCTACATTCTAGACCCAATGTTCTACATTCTTGCATCTAAGTTGTTTACACCAAATACAGGATGTACCTAAGTTGTTTACACCACATACAGGATGTAGGAACAAAGAACCTCCGGTAAGCTCTCCGGTGATCCTTAGGTGAGAAGGACACCGGCAGGGAATCTGAATAGGGAGGACATCTGGTAAAGATCAGCAAGCAAGGCGACAGCCACTCACAGTCGGGGGCCAGGGCCCATGGCACCCACAGGTCCCCCCTTTTTTATTAAATGAGCTTCTGACTTAGGTTGCATGGGACGTCAGCAGACCACCTTACCCGTCATAGAGACACCTGCCCAGGCCACACAAGTGCTCTGTCTTAGGTTGATGGCCGCCCCCCAAGAATTACCCGTCTTTGAATACTCATTATCATACAGACTCAACCACGTGAGCTGTAGAGTGACTGCTGCCAAAGATCTCAAAGTGGCACTGGGCTTGCAATCTGTGCGACACAGAAAAGACCAACAGAAGTCCTAACTCACCCATAGCCAGGAGGCTAAAGGCAATTGAACCATTCCCTATTTAAACGAGCCTTACCGCAAATTGGAGTCCTGTAAGGTGGTATCCCATAAGCAAATGGAACTTGAGTTTTAATAATTTACAACTTTCAAAGCCAATTATAATGTATAATAGTGGAATTAATTTTATCATGCCCAATAAGAAGAAAGATTAACTAACTGTGGTAGCTACTTTTGCTGCCAGGGTCTCCATTGTGTTAGCTGTAGTAACCAATTATGAAATAGCAATCCCAGAAACAATAGCAGCAGTGGCCACCACTGCTATAACAGCAACAACAGCAACAGCGATGTCAGAGTCTCTTCTGGAGCATGTGAGCATCATCTGTGTCTAGCTGCCACGGTCCACTGGCATGGACACGGCTCCAGGAACACGAACCACCAAGGCCCATTTTTCTTGATCCCAGCACTACTTAGGCTGGCAGGTCTGCAAGAGAACAACTGAGAAACATAAAGAAAACAGAAAACAAAAACAGAAAACAAGGAGCAGAACTAATGGTCTCAATAATGGCTACATTCAGGCTCACAAATTTTAAGGTATCTTTAAAAATGCTAGATGAATTTCAGGAGGCCAATAAATGTTGCACAGAGCCATTCCTGAAAAGTAGGTACTACACCAGCTTGAGGGGGTTTGCAAAATGCGAAAAAGGCTTAACTGGCATGCTACTGTTAGCAAATGAAGTTCATTGACCTTCAGAGTTATCCTTAATCTCCAAGGTGTGATACATTCTCAACATTTTTGAAAAAAGTTACCATACATTACCTTCTGAAGAATCCAACCACATGGCTACAGTTCCTAGGCTTACAATAATGTTTGCCAAGGCTGGCCGTATTGGGCTCTCAATCCCCATTGGCATCAGAAGGGGAGAGTTTTTTATGAAGGCCCAATAGGTCTCTGCCATGTTGGGATTCAGCAGCAGCCACAGGGCTCACACAGCGTTCAGGAACCCAAAGAGGAACTTCATTGTCCTGTGGAAAGACACAAATAGATCCCCGGGCCCACACCAATACCGGATCGGGTCCCCTCCAAGTGCCAGTAGAAAGATCTTTCCATCGCACCAGAGGATGATTTGCAACAGGAGCCCTCCAGTGCTTATCTGCAGCAGATACTCGAGCAGAATCCACCGATAAAAAATTTAAAATATATAAAATAAGGGAAAGAATAGAATTTGGAGAGGAGAGATGAGCCCCTAGCTCCCCCCTTTTTACTTTAGCAATATAAGTTTTTAAGGTACGATGGCAGTGTTCTACTATAGCCTGCCCTTGAGGATTATAAGGAATACCAGTCTTATTAACAATAGAAAAATCTTGGTGTTGCTGGAGGGCTTCTCTCCAGGTTCCCCAAGCCCCGCAGTCCCACAATCCACTTATAAAATAATCACTCAGACGCTTATATCACTTATAAACTGTATGGCCATGGCAGGCTTCTTGTTAACTGTTCTTTTATCTTAAATTAACCCATCTATAGCTTGCCACGTGGCTGGTGGCTTACCGGCGTCTCTACATGCTCTTCTCCTGGCGGTGGCTCCAGTCTCTCCTCCTTCTTCCTGTTTCCCCAATTCTCCTCTCTCTGTCCCGCCTATACTTCCTGCCTGGTCATTGGCCATCAGTGTTTTATTTACATAGAGTGATATCCACAGCACTTCCCCTTTCTTCTTTTTTTAAAAAGGAAGGTTTTAACTTTAACATGGTAAAATTACATATAACAAAACAATTACCGAGCAAGAATTATAGTTACAATATTAAAGAAGATGTCCTATCTATCTTATATTTGTGAGTTCAAGGTTTTATAGCTAACTTATCTTTTATCATAACTGAGGAAATTACGACTATCTAGTCTTCAACCACATCAAAGACCTGAGAAGGAACATAATGGTACCTGAGAAATGGTAGATGGATGCAAGCAACTTTCGGGAATCTTGCAAGAGTAGACTAAGACAGCTGGCAGCCTGGACAGTCACCTAATGTTTCTCAGCATTGTTGGTGCATTCAAATTGGCTACAGGCCTAGAGTATCTGACAGACCATTTTTAGAAGCAGGAATTTTAAGAGACCATCTTACCCTGTCTTGGCAGAGTACAGTGGTCGCTTTCCTTGTGTCCCACTTGTCCAGAAAGGACAGCATTGCATTTGTACTGTCAGCCATCAAGGCAAGGGCAGTTCTTTGCCCAGTAGGCCATTGTGTGCCAAAAGACAAACTTCCAAATGGAAATGTCTTAGAAGCCCAACATTCTCTCGGGATCAAATTGGTGCAGCCAGGAGCAATTGTGTCTCACGTCAACAGAATTCTAAGTTATTTAAATGCCATATTCTCTAGGTCTATGAAGTGTTTGAAGATTACCTATCTATCTGAAATATATCTATGTATACCTAGAAGACTTAACTAACATGGCTACAAATATGATTATCATAGATGACTAATTATTAATCTATTTTTTAATTATCCATTACAATTTTAAATGAGTTATATAAACATAATACCTCAAACAAGAATAGAAATATATATATATATATATATATATATATATATAGTATAACAAAATTAACTTCAAGTTTGTATCAATGAACTAAAATTTATACCAATGTAAAACATTTTAAACATAAACTAAAATCTATACCAATGTAAAAACATTTTTAAACAAGTTGTTCTTTAAAAGTAGGTTCATTAATCTACCCTTTTATCTTATCATCTCTATATACTATATATCTATATCATATCGCCTTTTCTTTTTTAGAAAGAGATCACATTTATAATCAACCTGTTTTAAATAAAATATTGGTTTTTCTCTGTCCCACACCAGAGGGCTCTTCTGATTTGGGACACAAGAATCGCTTAACCATTTTTTTTTTTTAAAGCAATATGTCTGGGTTTAGAGGGGGAGTGAGCCAATTCCACCTCTAAAGCCAGCTTGGTATATTTGGGAATTTGGGCGTAGCATCTCTTACTACTTCCTGCTGGAGGGGGGCGCTGTATCTTATGGGGATGCAAAGAAAATTTTAGACCTATGGGGTAGTCCGTGAGGCTGTATTGTGTGAACCAGTTGCCTTGAAACCGATCTGGATGTTGGATCATCTGGGCCATGGTGTCATCGGAGTCCTTTCAGGGGTCTTGGCTGGTGAAACCTGATGTATCTTAATCTGGAACAAGTCCACAGCCTCTGGCTTTCTGTGGAAACAAAAGCAGAACCTCTTTTCCAAAGTAACATATCCTTATATCCAAATTTTGAAGTCAAGGTACCTTTAAAATATACATTTTGGCATAACTCAACAGGTTTTGTAATCAAATGTTTTTCTTTAGTTATGAATATCAAAGAGAACATAATCCAGATTCTCTGTGTGGTAGCCATCTTTATGTGGCTTATGTTTTTATATTACCTTGAGCCTTGAGCCTATTGCTTTAAACTGTACCATTGTAAGCCTGAAACGGCGCTGTGGCTGCTGGCTCCGCCCACTTCAGCTTCCCAACATGGCAGTGGTACGTTTTCCGCCAGCTCTGGGAGTCATCAAGTCTCAGAAATAGTGGGTCTAAGCTTTTATCAAAGCAGCGTGTAGCCCAGAAACCTCTTTTTTTTTTTTAAATACTAGTAAAGACTAAATCTACCACACAGCTTAATTTGCCGCTGGCAGATGCCTCATTTCCTCCATACTGCCGGTCAAACGCACCCGCCAGGAACCCGCCAGTGTCCAAACTTGCGTTTTTGCCGCATCTAGCTGCCCGTATGAGACAAGAAGCAGGAACCTGGTTTTGGCTCTGTTTAGAATTGGTTATTAAATATTCTCAGGTTTAAGGTGGAAACTCGAGCCGCTGGGCGCCATTTGTTGCTGGAGGGCTTCTCTCCAGGTTCCCCAAGCCCCGCAGTCCCACAATCCACTTATAAAATAATCACTCAGACGCTTATATCACTTATAAACTGTATGGCCATGGCAGGCTTCTTGTTAACTGTTCTTTTATCTTAAATTAACCATCTATAGCTTGCCACGTGGCTGGTGGCTTACCGGCGTCTCTTACATGCTCTTCTCCTGGCGGTGGCTCCAGTCTCTCCTCCTTCTTCCTGTTTCCCCAATTCTCCTCTCTCTGTCCCGCCTATACTTCCTGCCTGGTCATTGGCCATCAGTGTTTTATTTACATAGAGTGATATCCACAGCAATTTGATAAAAATGCATTATGTATGCGTATGCAAATGCCATGATAAAACCCATTATTATGTATAATTTATATATACTAATAAAACACTTAATAATTTAGAAAATAATACTTGAGGATATAATGAAAGGAGGTTTCACCATCAGGAATGTCAAATGGAGCTTGATGAGTTCAAAGTGTCATTTGGAAAGTCCCTGAATGCAGACCTCAGGACTCAAGAAATGATCTTCCACTTCCTGCATTAGTTCAGTATACCCAACTTCTTTTATAATCCCTTAATTCCATCATCTTTATTATGATGCTGAAAGTTAATGCATGTATTCCACTTTGAAGATGGAGATATTAGCTTTTACTGCTGCCATTGTTTGTGGTGCTCCTTAGTGTCAGCAAAAGGGTGGAACCTGTGTGCAGATCCAGCCTGCTTCTTTCCTTCCAGTGTTGCTTTGAATTGTCTTAATATTCATGGAGATGAAGATGGTGAGAGAATTCATAATTATAATTTGAACAGCATTCTAATGGGCTTTTATTGCTGTTTGGGAATGGGTCAGGTTGTACATAGAATATTTAAGTTGAAATGTCTTTTCCAGTACTTAACAGAAAACAATTAGAATTTTATTGATTAATTAGTGTCTACATGCAGCATTCTATTTTTCTAAAGGCCAGTAAATGCACCTGACTGTTCCCTAAATGTTAACATATTCAGATAATTATAATGGCATTACACTTGCCGTGCAGGCTGTTTGAGTTATTTGCTAATACCGAGTTTTTAGATTCATATGAAGTAATTTTTAAAGGAAAAATTATATTTAAATAACCCTAAGCAATTGTTACAGAAAATCTCTCTCAAAAGTCCACTGATTTATGTTTATCAACATGCTATACCTTCCCATATAGAAACTCATTTTCCAGTGCTTTGAATGTAGCACAGGCAAATTGAATGCAAAGGAGACTCCATAGCCAATAGGCACTGCCCTATTGTAAGGTCAAATATGCTATTTAAAGAATTCAAATGACAGTCGAGCAGCATGAATGAGAAATGTGGGCTTAAAATCAGAGCAAGCTATCAACCAAGTGGTGTTTCAGTTAAATCCTGTTCACCTATCGGAAGTAATGGTTTCTTGGCACCACTTTCCACAAAAAGAGTTGTGCTGATGTAGATCAGTTAGATGTAGAGGGGACCGGTCCAAGAACCCTCAAAATCAGCCCCCAGGACACTAGAAACAGGATGTAGTGATGTGGTGGTCAAGGAAGCAGGATAAACTGAACAATAGGTGGTGGAAGTTCCTTTAGCTGCATTCCTGCAAATCAGCTTCAGGGACATTTTTGGCAGGGAAGCACACCAGTGAGGTAATCTTCCCCCCCTGAGAACTTTACAACTTTGGGGAACCTAAACCCTTGTACATAGTCTTGAATCTTATACAAATTTATAACAGACAAAAAATTCTGGTAAAATGGGCTTCTGAGAAGAATAAGCCCTTTCTAGAAGTGTGTGCCTTGAGGAGGCACAAGGATCGGATAACAGGGGGAGAGGACAGGTGAAAGCCTCAAGCCTCAAGGGTCAGAACTGTGGTGGCTTGGCTTGCTCCACATTCTCAAGGCATATTCTTGCCCTCTTTGCTTGCTGTAATTAAATTCTCAACTGCTCACCCGACTATAGGCCCTGCCTAAATTCTCCTCTTTTGGGAGCACAAGTACTGAGGTTCCTGGTTGTGGTTGAGATCAGATGAATTCCAACCCTCCCTACAACACCAAGACTGGAGACCCTTTGTGTCTTAAGGAAACAGGTGTTGAACTTAAAGAAATTTGAAGCAGGCAAAGGCATGACAATCAAATCCACTGACTGGACCAAACGTGTCAGCCATTGATATGGGGTCAACAACAAACTGAAATGATGTTTTATGAATACATTGTTCTTTGGCATATAGAGATCTCAAATTTCACTCTGCTGGGATTCCAGTTGTCTCCCGAATTAAACAGAGTATTTAGTATGGAAAGTGTTTTGTTGGCTGCACACAAAGATGTTCAAACACTTTTATCTGTGTTCTGGTCAATGTGCTACATACAATTTAAATTCTGCAATAATTTTGTAAGATGCTATAATCACCCTCAAATTCACACCAAAAATGGGAACCAGCAAGGGTTAGTAACTTATCTGACATCACTCATGAGTGTGAAACTTCAAAGCACAGAGCCTCATTGAAATTACCTGGGAATAGATTAAGAAGTTCTGGCCTGGTTTCCTAGCTGAAACTGAGTTTGTTACAGGCTCCTTACCAGTCCAGGCCTCTAGTGAGCTCTATTTCTCTTCCTCTCTGTTTCTATCTCTTCTCTTTCTGTCTGTGTATGTAATTGGCCATAATTCCTTATGGAAATTAAAAGTTCTGGGTTCTAGAGATTATTCTATAGGTAAAGCACAACCATGTGACCTGAGTTTGATCTCCAGAAACCATGGCTAAAAGTAAGACATGGCAGCATGCATCTGTAATGCCAGCACTGTGGAGGCAAAAAGAAGGGATCTCTGGGACTCACTGGCCAGCCAGTCTATCTAAACTGATTACAGGCTGAGCCCAGGTATAAAGAAAGTTCCTGTCTCAAATAATTAAGGTGGAGATAAATTAAGGAAGGCAGTAATTTGACTATCTAGTTTACACACACACACACACACACACACACAAAAAAAAAATTGGGGTTTCTTAGTTAGGGTTACTATTGTTGTGAGGAGACACCAAGACCATGGCAACTCTTATAAAAGAAAATATTTAATTGAGGCTGTCTTATAGCTTAGTCATTATTCCTATGGTGGGGAGCATGGCAGTACACAGGCAGACAGTCCATCCTAGTAGAGATGGCATTGTGGCTAGAGCATGAAGCAGCTGGTTACATTTTTATCTGCAGTGAGAAAGCAGAGAAAGATGAGTGAATGTAGTGGGTAGCCATTCCAGCTTTGGTCTGGAAGTTCCAACCCCATTGAGGTTTTGGTAACTATCACACCCACAAGGCAGGGCCAAGGGTAATGGTCTGTCAAATACTCTAGACCTGTAGCCAATTTGAATGCACCAACAATGCTGAGAAACATTAGGTGACTGTCCAGGCTGCCAGCTGTCTTGGTCTACTCTTACAAGATTCCAGAAAGTTGCTTGCATCCATCTACCATTTCTCAGGTATCATTATATTCCTTCTCAGGTCTTTGATGGATTGAAGATTAGCAGTTATAGTTACAACCTAATATATATATTATATATATATAATATCTTAGATAGAACATATTAAGTATTAGATTCAGGTTCTTTAGGATAGGACACCCTTTGGAATGATCTTTGTAACATACCATTTACCTACGCTCTAGACTTATCTGGATTTTAGTATGTGTTTTTTGCTTGATATTATTTGCATTGATTGTAGTTCCATCTTATCTAGGTAATTATCTCTCATTACTCCTGGACAATATTTAATAACCATTCCTTTGTATATAGTCTTGTATTAAGTTAGAACCTTCTTATTTAGACAAAAAAGGGGAGATGTAGTGGGTAGCCATTTCAGCTTTGGTCTGGAAGTTCCAATCCCCATTGAGATTTTGGTAACTATCACACCCACAAGGTGGGGCCAAGGGAGGGCCTGAAGACCTGAGATCAGGATGTGCAGCGCTCTCTTGCTTCTGGGAGCCCGGACGCTAGAGGTGGATGGAGGAGAGTTCTCCAGAGAACATCGCCGGTCTACTGCTGCGTCTTTCCCAGAACCCTCAACCTACCTATTCCTTCATTTGTAAGTTATGCCATTAAATAAATCTCCTTTTAACTACGTGGAGTGGCCTTAATAATTTCACCAATAAGTGAATGCTGAGGCTCAGCTTACTTTATCCCCTACCCCACCAAGTCCAAAACTCTAGTCCATGGAATGGTACCACTGACATTGTGGGCTTCAATTAACCCAATATAAAACTCCCTTACAGACATGCCCCCAAGTGTGTTCCCATACCGATTTTAACTTCTATTAAACTGACAGTAAAGACTCGCCGTCTCAGCCATGGAGCTCTCAACTAGCCCACATAGTTCGAGCAACACATACTCTCAGCAAACTGTGAGTGGTATATGTACAATGATTGTACTAAGGACACCAACCCCAGCTTTTCATAATCTTCCTAATTCAGTGCTCTGTATAGGAACTGAATTTGAGATGGGTGTCTGCTCTCTTTGTTTATATTGTTTGTATGGAATATATTGTTCATAATGTGCCACACAGTAAGGGCTAGCTCCCACAGACCATGGACAGAAAGGGTATGATAGCACTTAGGATGACAATGGTGTATGATAAGGAGGTGTTTGTTACTGCTGTTCAGGGGAACCTGAACTGGGTCTTTTTTTAAAGGATGGTGTCTGGGGGCTGACAAAATGGCTCAGTAGGTATAGGTGCTTATAGTGGGTAGCCATTCCAATCTTGATCTGAAAGTTCCAACCCCCATTGAGGCTTTGGTAACTGTCACTCCTACAAGGTGGGGCCAAGAGAGGACCCTGAAGACCCGAGATCCGGATGCACCATCTCTCTTGGTTCCTGGACCCTGAACGCTGGAGGTAGACCAAGCAGAGTTCTCCAGAGAACACCACCGGAATGTGCCATGCCTTTCCTAGACCTTGCAACCTACCTATCCCTTCATTTGTAAGTTATGCCACTAAATAAACCTCCCTTTTAACTACATGGAGTGGCCTTAATAATTTCACCAACAGGTGCTTCCCGCCAAGCCTGACAACTTGAGCTCAATCCTCAGGACACACATGGTGAAAGGAGACAACTGGCTCAGAAAGGTTGTACTCTGACATCCATATTCATGCTGTGGCACACACACATGCACATACATACACACACATACATACATACACACACACACACACACACACACACACACAAATGGGTGATTGTAATGAAAATAAAAATAACAAGAAGAGGGTAGAAATCTTAGAATGTCTTATTAATAAAATCAAACCCAGGCAGGTATTGGGTGAACACTGGAAAATCAGAGAACCAGAACAAACCACAGCTAACCTCACCTGGCCAACTTCTCAGCTGATCTTGTTTCCTCAGACTGGAAGCTTCTGTGTCCTCATCCCAATGGCTCTCAGCTGAACTGCTGCTCGAAAGCCTGAAGCTTAATCAGCTAAAAGCTTAACCAGCCAAATGCTTCTAGTATCTGGTCCTCACGCCTTATATACCTTCCTGCTTTCTACCATCAATCCCTGGGATTAACGACTCACTTCCTGGGATTAAAGGCGTGTGTCACCATGCCTGGCTGTTTCCAATGTGGCCTTGAACTCACAGAGATCCCAAATGGATTTCTGCCTCTATGTTAGATTAAAGGTGTGAGTACCACCATTTTCTAGCCTTTGTATCTAGTGGCTGTTCTGTCTCTGACCCCAGATAAGTTTATTAGGGTGTACAATATTTTGGGGAACAAAACACCACCACACCCAACCAAACTGAGAAAATTTTCCAGAGTAAGGATGAGGACAGGCGGTCTGGCTCTGGGCTGAGGTGATTGGTGGGGACAATATAACTACTACAGATGACAGCTCTCCAAGGAGCTCTCCACACCTCGTGCATTTCTCCTTCATAACATGATTATGTAGGTTTTTGCTTAATTTGTTTTTTCTGCAATTATTATGGTAGTTTGCTGTAGGGAAGATAGTTTCTTCTCAGTCTGTGTATTCTCAAGTTTGTTTTGTATACATTTTTACATGTGTGCGTTTGTGTTTCAGTGTGTGTGTATGTGTGTGTTCAAGCATTTGCACCCATGTGTTTGTGTGTGCATTTGCAAGTACATGAGTATGCACCTGTTTTTTTTTTGTTGTTGTTGTTGTTTTGTTTTTTTGTGTGTGTGTGAGTGTGTAGGCAAAAGTCTTCCTTTGGTATTGTCTTCACTATCCACTTTATTTTTTTTTTTAATAAAGATTCTCTCATTGGCCTGGAACTTACAAAAGATAGATGAGGCTGGCCAGCCAGCAAGCCCCAGCCATCACCATGTCTCTACCTCCCTCCCCAGTCCTGAGAATACAACCATGTGTTACCATACCTCACTTTTCTCTAGGGTTCTGTGGTCTGAACTCAGGTTTTCATGCTTGTACGGGCATTTCTCTAGCCATATTCTCATGTCTAGATTAGTGTCCAGCATGGGACAGATGCCTAACAACACAAGCTCAGTGAACGGGTGAGTGAGTTAATGGATGAAAGAGGACATTATACCTTCTTCTTGTATGTAACTTGAGGGAAAAGGATAGTGTGAAGAAAATGTCAATTTCCTTACAATCCTGAACTTTGCTGTTTACATGTATTAATACTAATAACAGAGACATTGTGTTTGTATACATTTCCAGTCACAAAATGATTTCTGCCAAGTACAAATACTATGAAAATTTGATGGCCATGGATTTAGGGTTAGATTATAAGCACTCTTTTAACTAAGAGAAGCTCATACCTCAGAGCAGGGATGATTTGCATGAAAAAGGTGGTGCTCTACCTTTAACTGATGTGGGCTGGCAGAATAAGAATATTTTCTTGCTTCTGCTTAGTGAATTCTTCTTACCTCCTCATTAGAGTCAGGCATTCATTTCTGCACTTGAACACTGAGCAAAGATGAGTAAGACCTTCGGCTCCTGAAACCCGGTGCCTGGGCATACCTGTCAGTATTAAGAAGGAAAGCAAAAAACACACTAAGGCATAACATTTTTTTAAATGCATGTGGCAAAATGCATAAGTTTCAATCCAACAAGCTTTGGTAAGGTGATCATATAGCTAGCAGGCTGTTGTCAAGGTATAGAACATTCTGATCATTTTGAAATCTTCTCCATCTTACAGGAGAATGGTGTCCTTCTCTAAATGACCATAGGGTGCTGCTCCCTTTCATGTGTTAGAGTTATGATCCTGCAGTGGCCTGTTCCTATGTACATCCAGAGAGTTCTCTCTGGCAGGTTTCTGTCTTTCTCATTTAATTCCCTCTGCCCAGTTTGGATTAATAGTTTAGTGTTGGGCTGATTTGCATTTCCTTGGTGAATAATGATGCTGTCCATCTTCCCACCTACTTTTGCAGTTGCTTCTATTGATTTGGGAAGTATTCACAACTTTTCTCATATTAGAGTTAGCTTGTTGGCCTTTTCCTTTAAAAAAAGGTTTTATTTTTATTTTTG